>NC_051392.1:29052186-29054686 GCF_015228065.2 Penaeus monodon | reverse complement strand
CATCTCCTCTTCAGCACACGGACGTATTATTGATTGGGGCGCTGCTTGGCGTATCAATGTGCTGCCGGCGGGGACGCAAATCGGGGAGGGAAATGACGCAGGTGCGAGAAAATGAGCCTTATTATCTGCCCTATTTTCCTCATTGTTTCCGTATTTCCACGATATTTTCCCCCTCATAATTTCCACCTCTTGACGTATACGTGTGGGCGCATTAGCTTAATCTATTCCCCTCATGATTTATACGACCTGACGTGGATTTTAATACAAACCAATTTACGATTCCCATTTCTTTCATTGCCTCATTCCGATGCTTAGGATATATAACAAAACAATCCTCCCATGTCTCCCCATCGTACACCCCCCAACACACACACGTTTCAAGATAACAAAACAAATTGAAAATAAAGAAAACTGCCGCAGGTGTGAGCAACCGTCCTTGGCGAAACGGCTCCCCTTTCTAAAGCTGATGATAAAAGCCTCAAGCCGTCTCACGCCACTCTTCACTTCTTCCATCATCCTCTCAGCCGATAATTAGTTCTTCTCATCCTCTCCGTGCCATTATTAACCCACAGCTATGATTATGCCCTCGCTGTCCCCCGGCCCAATCATCGTAACGCCGCTCTCTCACCTCCCTCTGATTATCTTATGGTCGCTCTCGCTGCAAATCTATTGCCAACTCTACCGTTCCGCCTTCTGTTTCAGTCCGCCCGTCTCGTTTTCTGTCTCTGGTTCTCGATTTCTTCTTGTTTCTCATTCTCCCTACTCCTTTATCCATTCCCGTCTCTCTCTCTCTCTCTCTCTCTCTCTCTCTCTCTCTCTCTCTCTCTCTCTCTCTCTCTCTCTCTCTCTCTCTCTCTCTCTCTCTCTCTCTCTCTTTCTCTCTCTCTCTCTCTCTCTCTCCTTTATCGCTATTTTCCCTTAATAACATTTGCTTTATCTATATATATATATATATATATATATATATATATATATATATATATATATATATATATACACACATCATCTATTCTTTGTCATAAAGAAATAAAAGAAATCATAACCCCCGTTGGATCTGAACAACGAAGCACAAAAAGGATCACCCTTTCATATGCACTTCCCTGTGACACGTCTCGTTGTGCAAACAACTACCACAGCTTTTTGCTTCAAGATGTCTATACATTTCCTTTAATTTGCGAACCGATCGTTAGCGTAAACGTGCTCATGATAACTGCTCATCTTCACGCCGCGAGCATGGGCAATTATCATTTTCCTTGGCATAATTATTATCAACAACATCATCAACATTAATGTCATCGTCGTTAACGTATATTATCAAGACGCCACAAATTCATTCTTGAATCCCACGTTTTCCTCTCTTCTTCTCTTCCTCCTTCTCTAAGCTGTTCTCTTCTGCCCCACTCCTCCCCTTCCTTCGTTTTTTTCTTGTTCTCTTTTCATCTCAACTCTTCTTTCTTCTCTGTCTTCTCTTCGCCCTCTTTCCCTTTAACCTCACTTTTTTTGTCTTTATTTTCGCTCCCCTTTATTTCCATTTCCCTTGTTCTTGCCATTTTCATACATTTTTCCCGCTTCCTTACTCTTTCTCGAAATTCAACAGATTCGTGCAATTGCTGCTTCGCCTTCCTCTCCTTCTCGCCGTTTGCCTTTTCTCTTTTTGTTGCACCTGCATTCTTCGCACACTGACTCTCCGACCTACTTGTTTGTTCACTTCTACTTCTTCTTCTCCGCCTTTTTCTCTGTCACAAAGTCGGACTTAACGGAGCAGCACAATCTCTCTCTCTCTCTCTCTCCTATAATCACTTTCCTCTCTCTTTCTCTGTCCCTTTCCACACGTATCTCCTTCCACATGTCCTTCTCACATCCTTTCTCTCTTCACAAGGACTTCCTCTCTCCCTCTTCCTTCCCTTCTTCCCCCTTTTACTACATCCATTCTCCTTCCCTTTTTATCTCACTCCTTCCTCTGTTTATTATCATTTTTCCCTTTCCTTTCCTCTTTTTATCCTTCCCCTCATTATTCCCCTCCCTCCATATATTCTTCCCCTCTCCCTCTCACGTATCATTACATCCTTCCCTTTCCCCTCGCTTCCTTTCCTATTTATTCTTCCATGCTATTTCCTCTTTCTCCTTCCGCTTGTAGATGATAAAGATTAGCTGCTTTTCTGCAGGTGCTGTTTTACGTAACAAAATGAGAGTGGAAGAGGAAGGTAGGGAGGGAGGGAGGGAGGGAGGGAGGGAGGGAGGGAGGGAGGGAGGGAGGGAGGGAGGGTGAGAGAAAGAAAGAGAGAGAGAGAGTGAGAGAAAGAGAGAGAGAGAGAGAGAGAGAGAGAGAGAGAGAGAGAGAGAGAGAGAGAGAGAGAGAGAGAGAGAGAGAGAGAGAGAGAGAGAGAGAGACTTAAAGAGAGAAAGAAATATTTACAAGTTATGGAGCCAAATGCCACCTTTTGTGCTAGCTTTCCTTAAAAAAAAAAAAAAAAAAAAAAAAAAAGCGATGGCGATAACT
>NC_051392.1:29042186-29047186 GCF_015228065.2 Penaeus monodon | reverse complement strand
CTATCATGGCTAATTAATAAAGATTTAACTTCACGTTTCGCCGCCGCGAACATCGGCAGTTAAAGGTAATAACGATAAAAAACGAGCAGCAAAAAGCAGACTTTTAATTCAAATTATTGGCATAAAAGATCGCCGCTAATTGCACACGTTATCTTAGTACTACGCACGTTATCTCCACCCCACCCCCACTCACCACCCCCTGCCCACGGTGCCCCTACCTGCCGCAGTTGCCCAACGTCGAAATACGACACTGTTCCGAAATCCTCAGTAACTTAGCCCTGGCGTGGAGGACCGCAAGTTTCGCAAGGCAGCGCGCCGGGTGCGCCTGTCATGCCTACCCTCGGAAAGATAACAGACAAGGGAAATACATTCCCCCGCGACGGCTAGTCATAAACCACGTCAAGCGCACTAAAATTCGCCTTGGCCGCTCCAAACCGGCACCCAAACGCACACAATATGCACTGCATCTACACTTACATGACGTAATTTGACGCACTCCATCACGCAAAGACAAAAACGCAAACAGAACAGCAGAGCGGCGGTGTATTGCACACGCGACGCTTGGGCTTCCTGGGACGCGGCATATTTACGTTTGCACAAAACCCATTGCAACGCTGCAACACTTCCGACAACGTACAAGCGCATTTGTCAATGATCAACATCCCATTACCATAAGTTACAAGAATATCCTTCGCGTGTGCGCTTTCCTTGTTCTTAATTATTCTTTATGGTCCTACTTCTTTTTCTGCCCTTTTTAATTATATTTCATATTCCCTAAAGTTTGGGATTTCATTCATAGAGAAACGACTTAAGCAATATTTTTTTTCGCTTTTATTCTTTATCTTAATCTTTATTCGTTTTCACATTTCACTGACATCTCGCTTTCCTTTGGTGACAAGCTTATCGAAAGTAAGAAATAACAATAAAATAAAAATGACACAGAGGCATCTGAAATAGGGCCCATTACTTACCAACCTTGAAGAGTGAATCAAATGCAGAAGATCCGGTATTCGCATGTTTCATTTTTACCTGCAGACTGTCACCGTGCAATCTGTCCTCCGTCTGTCGGTCACTGAGAAAGGACCAAGTTAACCTACGACTTGGCAGCTTCACAAACGAGGCCCTTTGCCAAAAAGTAAGCGTTAAGATCCAGCTGTCATGCTTAATTTTAGACGCAATTTGATGAACAGTTCATAAGAACACCCCTCATCGTAGCGGTGGGAATCAAACTCGCTGTATCTGCATCACGGCTCGTTTGCCTGCGCGTGCCGGTGCCTGCTGCAAGCGCCTGAAACACGGCCGGCCATTCCCGCGGTCTTCATCGCACCCAAGTCCTCGTTCTCACGCTTTACATCTTCCTCTCGCGATGAGGCTGTGTCGGCTGTCACTCCCGATTAACTGAGCGGGTGACATAACCTGCACAACTTGCGAGCGGCCTCAGTTACGCGGACATCGCCCATTTTCTTTGTATCTGTAATATTCAGCTTTGAAATCTGATGCCGCATTAATTTCAGCTGCGATCTGAAAGCGCAGTTTAAAAACAAGACCGAAACACTATTCAGAAAACAAAATATATCCTTAGACAGCTTCCAGACGCTAACAATGGCACTTATTGAACGGAAGCGTCTCGTAATTCAAATATTTTAGAAAATATTCTACATGCGACTTGCACATTTTCATACTTTAAATAGCAGATATACATGCATGCACAACGTGTGTGTGTGTGTGTGTGTGTGTGTGTGTGTGTGTGTGTGTGTGTGTGTGTGTGTGTGTGTGTGTGTGTGTGTGTGTGTGTGTGTGTGTGTGTGTGTGTGCGTGTGCGTGCGTGTGTGTATTCGTGTCAGCATTTGGAAGTAGCTCAGTTTCAGTTCCACGTAAGTATGAGAGCAAGACTATCCGTACCAACCGCAACTGCCCCATTCCGCCCCAGCCTCACGAGACCTCTCATCACGGTGCTGGGTCGTGCACTCGGCCAAGAATATGATGCCTCTTTCGAGAACAAACGCTGAACGCGGCTTAATGACTTGAAAACACTTATGCCAAACGACCAAACGACCGGCACACAACTCCCACTGACTAATACTGAAACTTACTCTCGTTATTGTTATCCTTTCTTTTCCCCGAAGTTGCCAAGCACCGAATATCCAAAGCGTATAAACATATAAGCTCAAGAACTGCCATCAGGACTTAAGCATATAAAACTATTCGGATTATAGACGTGTTCTTTCGCACATCAGTGTTTTTTTTTTAATCCAGCAAGAAACCAGGCAGCTTTTTCGTCCTTGTATACAGAGGAGGGGGAGAGGGGGAGGTGCGAAGCGTGGGTTTAACAGGCAGAAAACAAGGTGTCTTAGCTTGGTCGAGCTATGAGCGGAAGAGCGTTCCGCGACGTCTTCGAAGAACAATGGCAGCGCTGAATCTTTCGGGGTCAAAGGGACGGGTGGGAGAGGGAGGGAGAGGGAGATGATAGGGGAGAAAGAGAGCGGGAGAGGAGGAGGGAACAGAGGGGTTGGGAATGGCGATGCTGCTACTCCCCCAATCCCTTCTTCCTCATGACTGACAACTTCGGATCTATTTCATGCCAGATGACACGACTTTCAGATAACGCCGCGAGCATTAGCTGGTGCGGTTGCTGAAAAATGTCAATAACTTCAACGCTCCGGCCAATTTGTCACTGTCGTACTCTTGGACTTGTATTGTTGTGCGCCAGACGTTTGTTAAAGATGGAAGCCAGCGACTGCGAAAACGATGCTGCCTCCCTGCATCCCATTCCCGCGTGTGTGTGTGTGTGTGTGTGTGTGTGTGTGTGTGTGTGTGTGTGTGTGTGTGTGTGTGTGTGTGTGTGTGTGTGTGTGTGTGTGTGTGTGTGTGTGTGCAAATTAACATATTATTCAGAGTAAGTTTCCTTGTGGCAGATAATACTCACTGGATCTATGCATTTACTCCAACGCAGGACCAGTGGCACATACGACCTATTTGCTTCAAACTCATGCAATCAAGCAAGAACAAGCAAGCGGCCGCCATCACCACAGACCCCGCTCTTAGTCAGCAACAACGGAAAGGCATTGAGGCTGAGACACACATTGACACTCGCGTGAATGGACCCTAAGCGGTGCCACTTGGACAGAGACGTGCTTATGTTTGCCCTAACTAGGCATCAGCCAGGCGGAGGAGCTTCATGTCTTGGAGGCCAGCGCTTCGAAAAAGGAGGAAGAGGAGAGGGAGAGAGAGAGAGAGGGAGAGAGAGAGAGAGAGAGAGAGGAGAGAGAGAGAGAGAGAGAGAGAGAGAGAGAGAGAGAGAGAGAGAGGAGAGAGAGAGAGAGAGAGAGAGAGAGAGAGAGAGAGAGAGAGAGAGAGAGAGAGAGAGAGAGAGAGAGGGAGAGAGAGAGAGAGAGAGAGAGAGAGAGAGAGAGAGAGAGAGAGAGAGAGAGAGAGAGAGAGAGAGAGAGAGAGAAGAGAAAGAGTAGAAATCCTTAGTATGACGGGAAAAATGGGAAAATATAAATTCCGATTAGTCATAGAAGCCAGTGCCACTTCAAAACAAGAACTGCGACGAGATTTTCTCTGAAATACAGTGAGATTACCAGCTCCCAATTCTCCTCGAAAGACAGAGAGGGAAAGGGAAATACAGGTTGTCACATTAATCCCGAAGTTGAGGCACAGAAAAGAAAGCCATACACAGTTTTGACATTAATTCGGGAGTTAGACATTTTTTAAAACAAGAAGATATATCTGTGAGAAATCATGCATTTGAAAATTAAAATCAATATGGAAAAAGTAAGAAAAAAGTTAAGCATATCAGGTCACGATACTGAAATGTGTTCCGAACGACGAACTTCCCCTCGTGGTATATTCGAATTAAGCTTATGTACTTTGTTCGACATTTGAAAGTCAAGTGGAAAGAACATTAGCAAAATATAAAAAAGAATGATGTCACTCAATGGCATTAGTACAAAGGTTAAAAGAACCCCTCCCCACCGTGATATGCAAATTATATATAGCCGCATAGGCAATAATGTCTCATCTGACTACAGCCCTTATGACCTTAATCACTGTCATATGATTTAAGTTACTCGTTAATACAATCATGACAGTAATTCCTTGCCATAACTAGCGGCCATTTGGCAGTTGTAGGACGTAACATGTGGATATGAATATGACCGGCATGCCAAGAGGTATATGAGGGAGTCTGAAAAAGAGCGGTTTTATCCAATATTTACAGCCGTACAAAAAGCTCTTTTATTAAAACTTAATTTCGAGAAGTAAATCAACCAGGTGACCTTCACACATGAGCTCTTGGTAATGCGGGAAAGTTTGCCGGCGGGCAGCTGACCCATCTATTCACGATGACTCCATGCTGTATGGTCGAATATGTAAATGCACTCAATATTCAATTGCATATGAGAAATGGAACCGCTTGGCAATGATACTGCGGAGTCTGAGTCTGGCATTCTGGTCTGCGAGCATAATTACGCCTCCATGCCAGCCCTTTTCCCTCTCCCTCCTCTCATCGGGTGCCCAGGCATTTATTCACACACACACACACATATATATGTGCGCGCGTGCACACACACACACACACACACACACACACACACACACACACACACACACACACACACACACACACACACACACACACACACACACACACACACACACACACACACGCACACACACACACACGCACACACACACACACACACATATATATATATATATATATATATATATATATATATATATATATATATATATATATATATATATATATATATCTGCGTGTGTGTGTGTGTGTGTACACGCATCTATACTGTTCTTCCATCTTTCTACGAACTCATCTACTGTCTTGTTCGTTTTTCATCACAGACAGTAATGACAATATTTTCATATGTCAAAGTCAGCGTTGAAGTACTGAACTACCATTAAACCCAAATAACATTTGCTGTTGAACGCTACATCACGTACAAAAACACTTTATATATAAAATATTGACAATG
>NC_051392.1:29029686-29037186 GCF_015228065.2 Penaeus monodon | reverse complement strand
CGTGCTTTTCATAGTTGCTTGGATCGCTCGTCCACTAGAAGAGACGAGAGGAGGGAGGGAGGGTGCCGCAGCTGGACGCCGAGGTTGGGGAGCACAAAGGACAGCAGCAATTTGTCCTACTGTATTATTAACACAAGCGTTGTGGTGCGAGGCGGGCAGGTGCGGGTCCATCTCAGCCTGGCCGTGTGGTGCATGATAGCTCTCCCTCCGACCTTTGTGTTGCATATTTTCACTCATGGTACACCCTCAAAGCTACGTTAAAAATGTCGTCATTGCGAACAGGTGGAAATATTCGCAAAATCTCTCTTAAGGAATATGACAACCAGCGGAAGGAACACAAGCACACACAGGTTATCAAACCCGTCGGCTGTCTGGTCTGCTCGTTCGAACATCTGCTAGGTATCAAATGCCACAGAATCTTTGGTAGCCTTATGCTGCTTACCGCTTGGAACCTTCATTTTAAACTCCCTTTTTGCTTGGTTCAACATCCTCCCCTCCTCATTTCTATCTCGCTCGCATGCCCTCTCATACCTCCCTTACTGCCTCAGCCTTTCCTCACCCCCTCATCCTTTCTGATTTCCTTCATTACCCCCTCCCCCTCTCTCCCTTTCCCCGCCCCATCCTCACTCTCTCAGGCTCACCCTTTCTTACTTCCTTCACCACTCCCTCAGCCTCCCCACCTCTCCTCCCCAACCCTCCTTCATCCACTGCCCCCCTCCCCCTCCCCTCGCCCCTCACCACATCCATCAGAGGCTGTCCACCTGAGAGTGCACTTCAGCCTCACCTTCACTCCGCCGCCACGAACTTCTCTTGCGGCCGCCACAGGATCAAAGCTCGGGGGATCTCTGGCCCGCCGCCGGGCCCCTCGCACGAAGACGCGGAGGCGGGGTCAGGCTTGCGAAAAAGTGATAATGCTTCCTGTGAACTTTTGGCTGGGGATGGCCCGGCCTTTAAGCGGGCTGAAATTAGATTCTTTATGGGAGACTATTTTTTTTGCTTTGAGATAAGCACATGCAGAAGTTAAACATATGTCTCCAAATGCAAGTGAGCACATCCGAGCTGACACACGTATATGCACATATATCAGCATGTGCAAAAATGTTCACTTATGTGCGCGGTATTTCTATCTCTCTTTTCATCACTGTAACGATCGCTTATAGAGGAGATCTTTAACATCCTCTACATTGTTCTAACCAACCGTTCCTATGATTCGCCAACCTGCTGGCAATCATTTTTCCCTTTTGACATAAACAAATCTTATATCACGTGTGTCGTCAACTAAGATGACAAACATAATGTAAAAAACGCATGTCCTTATTATGATCTTTTGTGTGCTTCAAGTTTCACTATGTATGCAGTCCCAGCATCATCATCCAAAATATCAAAGCCCATGAAACTAAAATCATTGGAAATTCCTTGCTACCTATTTGTGTTACAAAACAAATTTCAAACATGGTTCATAAACATACCGTCCAAAAAGTATACGGTGTATTATGATAGCCCATTGTGTACCCCGAGTTGGTGGTGCACCCTCTATACCATGACACCCATGTGGAACTAACACTGTTGTGGTATTTATAACGGGTCAACCTGGCGTACCGGGTGTTGTTTGGGGTTATGTACCCACTCTGAACATTCCGGGGTTCGAAAACTTTGTTTTTTTCGCCGTCCTAATGAGCAGATGCTGAAGTAGAACATTCTAAGACCTCACATCTGATAAGTTGGAAATAATTACACATACAGCATTTTAAAAATGCTACAGTCTGCTTGTTTGAGATTACAAAGATAAATGAAAACACGCAGACGCATTTCTTGTAACAGAATGAAAACCGAAGCATGCATATACAAATGCATCGCATGTGTATACGTATTTATGTGCAGGGACACGGGCGCGTGTGTGTATAGCCATACGTATGAATGACATAGAGTGCTCCCGCGTGGCTCTGGGCACTTTTTTTTCAAGAGAACTAAAGCTGAAATATGCAAATCGTTTATCACACACGGAAAGTTCATTAGAGAGAAAATGGATGTGTACTGACAGCGGGGAAACCATCCGTTCAATGTAGTTCCCATCACATTAGAAACTCATAACCAGCATAATACATTTTCTGATGCTTTGCTTTAACGCACGTTCACGCGACTTTAAATCAGTAGGGGGGTCACCATTACTTATGCATCCTGCATTGGCCTTTAAAAAGAAGCACAATTTGAAAACGAGAAAAAGAGAAACTCGCATTATTTAAATTGGTTAGACATAGAATGGAAGGGGAATGCGAGATCTTGATTTTTCCAACAAATTTATCCCTTAGATGAATAACAAGAATAATACATCACAGAATACACTGAACAAGTAACATAGTACATATTCTACTCCTCCGCCCCATATCACGTCTTACTCCGAACGTATAATGAACGAGATAAATCCGGAAGCGTCACGTGCGATCGCATTCCCGGCTGCCGTAACGCCGAGGCTCGCCCACAAGCGCGATAAAAGCCCTGAAGAAAGATCACGCTAGCCTCCCCACATGCTCGCCACGCCCCCGTGCCTGCCAGCAGTCCCCTGCCAACTCTGCCCGCGGAGGAACGGCAGCCCGGCAGGGTCATCGCCTTGTTTACATGCTGCATGGATGGTTATGGAATTTTTGCATGCCCTCTGTCTATTCGGGAAGCGGCCCCACGTTTAGCCTAAAAATGGATGCAAACAGCTCTACTACTTCATTCACGCGAGGATACTCTGGTTACCCGGTAACGGCCTCGTGACGCTGTGGTTTCACCTGGAGGTTGGTGATACATTTTTTCGTGTCTGTTGTTACATTTTCATATCGAACATTCGATGTATGCGTACACAGTGTGTGTGTGTTCGTGTGTGTGTGTGTGTGTGTGTGTGTGTGTGTGTGTGTGTGTGTGTGTGTGTGTGTGTGTGTGTGTGTGTGTGTGTGTGTGTGTGTGTGTGTGTGTGTGTGTGTGTGTGTGTGTGTGTGTGTGTGTGTGTGTGTGTGCGTGTGTGCGTGCCCGCGTGCGTGTGTGTGTGGTATATAGCATGAAATACATTCATATTTTCTTTCCTTAATTCTTTCCATTTGACTAATCATACATAAATGTGCCTGTCCACTCAGTTGTTTACTGTTCTTTTCTCACAAATGCCCCTGAAGACTCTAGTTTCACTCATTTTTCCATGCAAAGTCTGAGGTTACGTCACAGCCACGGTCAAGAGACGACTACCGTGTCACCGAGTTACAACCGAGGCAGAGATCACAAACCTACTACAGTCGCCAGCGGAAGGTCACATCTTCATTAGCGACACCTCATTCGACTCATGCCAGATGTACGGTACAAACATGTGGCAGCCGAAGCAAGACAATCAGCGAGGTGGATGGGGATTATCGCCCCTTGTATGAAGTCATTACGGTCTCGTATGCTAATCACTGACCCATGCTCACGGCCGCGTCTTCCGCTGGCTCGACCTTTTACGCTCCGAAGCCGTATTATTCATGATGATGATGTATATACTATAGGACAGCTTCGTAAACTAGTGAAAAAATAATAAGTACCCAAGTTCCTCACGCCCTCGCCTCCTCATGCCAATAGCTTACGCCCACGCGGAAGCGGATGTCGTACTGCAGTGGCATCCATCTCCTGTTAATGACTGCATCCACATGCTCACCACAAGTTCACTAATAGATTAAAATACAACTGAGGTGGTGAAGCGCCACAGCTCAGTGTGCACTTGTTCTCGCCTCTCCCTCTCCCCCGACGGTCCACGCAATGCAAAACAAACATAGGATACGGGAGTTATGGGATGAACTCCCGTAATGAGACCGATGCGCTCTTCCGCAATACTGCCGCAACTAAAGACGAACGGTCTGCCCGACGGCGAAAAGCACAGATACGAAAATGAAAGGAAAAAATGAATGTGAAAAGGAAGCAAAAGAAAGAACTAGTAGCGGTAATCCCTTCTCCGTTCTCTCCCCTCCCTCTTACTAATCACTATGCAACGTACAAGGACTTATTATGTAAATCAGATCTTTTGTTTCCCTCACTCCCTTCCCCCTTAGTCCTCTCCCAATCTGCCCTTCCCTGTGATTCCTATAAGAGTATGATATATATGATTACTCCTTGGTCTAGGAGTGACAGATTGCTTCTAACCTACAAACAGCTGACCATCATGATTAGCCGACATTGATTAATAACTGATTCGTCCTTATTCCACATCCATCGCTGCTTCCTTCCGATACAGGCCAATGCTTGTTTTACAAGCAGCTAAGCTTGTAAAATATTTCACTTTTTTAACGCAATACGTTTACAAATCACAGCGTCGTATTAATAGAGACATCCAAACATAATTACTAGTAACACCTTATCAAGCAATACCTAAGGGAAAGGCAATTCCACTCGTAAGAATGTGTCTTATCTGAACAGAATATGAAGGAATTGAACAACCCATGAATCACTGTCTGCCATAACCATCGGTCCCGGAGCACTGCGATGGGGTTCAGCTGTTCCACCTCGAGCTCCGGGTTGCGAGCACTTGGGGGACGGAGGTGGGCGGGGGGAGGGAGGGGAGGGGGGCAGCGGATTAATTATAGTATTGGCACGGACTGAGAGAGCGGGATTACCCTGGAGCTGGGGTCATCAGCTCAGTTTTAAGGTGATGGTCGACGCACCACGCCCTGGGGAAGCAGGGGCGGGCTGCGGGGAGAAGGGGGAAGGGGAGGAGTACAAGGAAGATTACGGGGAGTAGGAAAAGAAGGATAAGGAAGGGGAGGAGGAAGCAGTGGGGGAGGAATATGAGATAGATGAAGAAGGGAAAGGAAGAGTATGAGAAAGAGGAAGTGGAGGAGTATGGGGAAGAGGAAGAGGAGGAGGAGAAAGAGGAAGAGAAGGGGAAGAAGGAAGAGGAGAAAGAGGATGAGTGGTATGAAGAAGGGGAGAAGAAGGGAAAGGAGGAGGAGGAGGAGGAGGAGGAGGAGGAGGAGGAGGAGGAGGAGGAGGAGGAAGAGGAGAAGCAGACAAAAGAGGAGGAGGAGAAGGGAGATAATGAGAAGGAGGAGGAAGAGGAGGTGGAAGAGTATGAGCAAGAGGAAAGGGAGGAGAAGGAGGAGGAAGAAGAGGAGGACGAGGTGGTGGAGGAGGAGGAAGAAGAGGAGGAGGAGTATGAGGAAGGGGAAAATCAAGGAAAGGAGGAGGAAGAAGATAAAAAGAATGAGCAGGAGTATGAGGAAGAGGAAAAGAAGGAAGGAGGATGAGGAAGAGGTAAAAGATGAGAATAAGGATGAAACGGAGGATGATGAGGAGGAACAAAAAGGGGGGGGGGGGGAGAAAAAAAGGGGATGATGAAGAAGAAGAAGAAGAAGAAGAAGAAGAAGAAGAAAAAAAAAAGAGGAAGAAGAAGAAGAATGTTCTCGTGACAAAACCGTTGCCGGCCAAGCATCCAAACCACATCGCGCGTCAGCGGCACCAAAGACACCAGCTTCGCCTCATCCTCGATGCCGGACATGAAGCCTCCAGGTTCTCTCCTCGAACGGAAGCAGCCGGCTCCCACGTCACAGGATCCTGGAAGCTTCCGCTGAATTCTTCGTAGGACAAAGAAACAACAAAAGAAGTGTTCTATTTCACGGAAGGAGAAAAAATCGTCGAGGGGAAAACACAAAAAGTAACCATCGGGGCCTACCGACGGCGGCAGATGGTTAGTGGGCCTGGAAAGGTCTTAAAGTTCTATATTTTGAGTTATCAAGAAGCCATAGTCTCCGAGGAAGATGGAACCCCCCCTCCCCCTCTAAATCACCCCCCACCAGCCTCTGCCCCTATCTCCCCACCCGAAACCCTCTCCAGTCCGAATAATACGTTGAATACATCGACGATCGCCACACCACTCTCCGTGTCAAAAAACAAAACGGAAAAAAGCTATGGAGACAAAAGTGCCCGAATATCCCGGCGGCGAAGAGCTGAGTGCCAGCCTATAAAAGAAGGGACAAAGCGGATCTGGCTATTAGTAGCACTGTGCCAGAGAAAATGAAGCTCCATTACCGAGTGATATTGGGTGAGGTCGACGGTCGGGACACTATTAGTAGCATCGTGTACAGGGTTGAGGGCTGTCCGAGGCTCGTGATTGCTCGAATCTGCAAGGGAAATTGTTGGCTCTTGATATGAATGATACGAAGCAAGAGAAGCGCGGGATGCGTCGCGAGAACAAAAAGGCGCGATTCGGTGTTATCTCGCGAGACCCTCCGGGAGTCACCAGCGCCGTGAACCAGGCACTTTGGTGCTGCTATCAGACCCGACGAGTGATAGTGACCTTTGGGGAAGTTCGGTTAAGTGTTCCGGATAATGACTCTGACTGGCACACTGCTACCAAATTACACCCTTAATTAACATGTTTTTTGTGGCCCTAAAGTGTGGACAGAAGTACCAATGTAAAGGCTAATTAGTAAGAGTAATTAGTTGTTCTTCCCCTTCTAGTAATTCTATGAAGCAGAAATGAGATCGGCGAATGCCTGATTAAAAAGAATAATATACCGTTTTTAATATCTTTGTTCTCGAAGTAATCTAATGAAGATACATCAAAGGGTTTGATCTCAGAGAGTATATTTGGCCAAGTTTTGAAACTTCACTTGATCGAAAGCGAGGCGAGAACGACCTAAATAAATGATGTAGAGCAAACTTCGGAAAGGGATAGAAATCCGATAGAGCCATTAGCGAATTACGAGAGAAAAAATATATCCATTAAGCGACCGTGATATAAAACAGGGCAGAAGAAGAAAAGAAGAAAATTAGTGGACAGAGACGTCGGAAATAATAACTGGCCGAGCGAAAATCCAACAAGAAATCAAATCCTTTCGAGACGCGAACAAGAAAAAGTTATGAAACCTTAGAGACCCGAAGTTATGTTTACGTGACCAGAGCGCGCAGAGCCTATTAGAAATGCTCTAAAATATCCCCTCAGACTTGGCAATTTCTCACAAATGACGTGAACTTCAAGTTCCTGTCAGATTCCCTGCGAATTCTCAACAAAGATTCGTCTTCATCTATCATGAAGCGGAAAAAATAAATAAGAGAAGACATAGATTTTCCGACGATGAAAATGATAACGAAAATCAAAATCTTATCGTATCTTCCAGTAGGCAAGTGACTTAATCTCAGCAGATCTAATTGTAACAACGAACTACTACGTAAATGATACCGGATGAAACCTGGTTAAAGCCAGCGTTAATGAACTTTAGGACTGGAGGTTGAAGATAATGTTTGAGTGCAGCAGGCGGTGAAACAATGACGGGGTTGATAGGGAGGCGAGACGAAGAAAGCGTCGCGCCACCGAATAGTGCCGTTGTGCCATTTAGGGGCACAGAGAGAAGCTGCTCGTGAATATGCGCCGACTGTGTCTGTGGGGAAGGGAGGAGAGGAGGAGGGAGGGGAGGGGAAAGGGCTGAGGAGTAGGGGGAGGAAAGGAGGGGGGGCGGGGGAAGGGGAGTTGCAAGAAAGGGTGGGGAAGGGAGGGGGGGC
>NC_051392.1:29017186-29019686 GCF_015228065.2 Penaeus monodon | reverse complement strand
TTTCTCAAATATTCAGACAGTTTTGAAAGGAGGGGCGGGGGCAAGAACGAAGGAGGATTGAGGTTGGTCCCCATGGCACGTTCTGACGAATCTTATTATCTTGAAGCATTAAAGTTGATGTGTTCCGATATGGGTGAAGGGCGCCGCTGGCTCCCACGCTGCCAGACACAACACACGAACGAGCGCAGTCCGCGAAAAACGAAGGAGGTTTACTGATCTGCTTCGAGCAACCTCAGCCATTGCATCTCCGACAGGGCACTGGCTCCGAGATCTATTATACTGACAAGCAAATATTTCGTACCCAGCGGAGTGTGATTAATGGGGCGATCCACTAGTAATGCCCTTTTTATGGTAGCAGGGAATGCTGTTAGTTCTTTAGCATCCATGGCCCTCAAGCCTTTGCTTCATCTTCGTAGCTTTAAGACACCCTTTGTTTTTAGATTAAAATGCACATCTAAGGGCATAGCAATATAAAAACATTGTACTGAATATTGGCACTTACTATGCACTGCGTGCACTGTGTCTATCTACCGGGCTATATTTTTTATCTAAATGAATTCGAATAAGCAGCCTGGCGAATGGACACTAACCACAGCCTTTGTACATTTAGTCCTCCGGCCACTAACAGCCATTCCCCATCCACAATCCAGCAAAACAGGCCCTGAACCTCGCCCGGGCGCCCAAGCTAAACCAGCAGTCCCATACACTGACCGTGATGCCATATTCATACTCCTCAGTGTCACTCGGTCTCTGTTTTGGTTTCTGTTTCTGGTCTGCCTGTCTTCCTGCCTGTCTGCCTGCCTGTATCTCTGTCTCTGTCTGTTTGTCCTGTCTGTCTGCCTCTTTCTCCCTTCCCCTTTCCACTGAGACTCCCCCCCTCCCTAGCGCGCGAGGCTGGCGTCAGGATGAGGCTGGCGAGCGATGAAGGCTCCACCGCTAGTATGCAGATAAGGGCTTGTCTGGGAAGTCTCGGCCCACCACAGCCCGCCACATCCCGCTTCGCCCCGCTACGCTGTGTCGCCAAAAAAAGAAGAGTTTTGTCGGGAATCGTAAATTGGGGAGATTTGGCTTACGATCAAAGAAGGGACGAGGAAACTGTATTTCTGTGTTCCGGATTATTTGTTAGCTTTATCCGTTAAATTAATATCCGTAGATTTATTATATACCGAGAAAATGAAAAAGAGGAAATGTGACAATCATTGGGAAAGTAGTAGGTTGCCTTTTTTGTGAATAATCTTTATCTCTCTGCCAATAAAGAAACCAAAAATAAAAATCCTAGGCGTAGGTCATGCACCAGCGTAAATGACCTTATGTTGAGGCTTTGGAATCGCTGGCGAGGTCATGGAAACAGTGCCAAAGTTCACGGACACTTTCCCGCGGTTCTGGCTCCGTACCAAGGTCACTGTGTACTTTTTACATAGCACCTAAGCCTAGACGTAACCCTACACCAAAACCTTGTATCTGAGAGACAAAGAATCAGAGTTACAAAATATTGATTCATTGGCTTTGGATTACTCTTCCTTTGATAATAGTTTCTTTTTAGAATTATAGTAAATACCTGAACCAGATCTCTCTCTCTCTCTCTCTCTCTCTCTCTCTCTCTCTCTCTCTCTCTCTCTCTCTCTCTCTCTCTCTCTCTCTCTCTCTCTCTCTCCATAAAAATGACATCTGTTTGAAATGAGCGAGCGTTTTGACTGAAATCTGGAATTCCATGGGCGTGTGAGGTGCGGCCAGAACAATGGTGCCTGGCAAGACACCCCCCTCCCCTCTTGACACCCAGCCCCATGCGGTCATCATAACCGCCCAGCTCTTCATCCGGGGCCCTCCGGCACAACGAGGCCTTCCAACACAGTGCCATGGCCACAAGTGCCTCGCAGGGCCGACACTGAGGCATTGCTGTCCTCCGGGAGGTGGCAAGCAAAGTGCATGGTAAAATATCCATAGCGTGTCATTATTTCACTTGAATGCCCAAAGTGGCTCATGGCCCATCGTATGAATACTTCAAGTTTGCTTCGGGACTCTTGCAGCATGCAATGGCTGCTTTAAAACCCGCGTTTCCAAACGACTAAATATGACAATAGCAAAAATGGCGAAGGCTTCTGCAGACATGAGTCTTGAATAATAAATGTTCGATTTCATATTTCGTGAGAATTCCTTGTGATAGAACGATAATTGTTTTCGTAATATGAAAGTTGTGGGGCAACGCTACACAGCATTTGTTATTTGCCAGCCATGGTCATTGCGATAGTAAAACCCAATAAAACACGACCATACCACGCGAAGCCTCGAATTTAACGATGTCTGCTTTCATTCACACACACACTGACACGTAGACACAAACACAGGCAAACAGACATACACAAACACAAACACACGAACACGCACACACACGCGCGCGCACACACACAGACACAAACACACACACACACACACACACACACACACACACACACACACACACACACACACACACACTCACGCGACCATATAAGCACAGACA
>NC_051392.1:29007186-29012186 GCF_015228065.2 Penaeus monodon | reverse complement strand
TGGGGGTTGAGAGCCGGGGGAAAGATGGCTGAGGTCCTGCAGACAGCTTGGCTCAAGCTATTGGTTTTCACACCATGCCTGCTCGGGGGCCCCGGGTGCGCCGCTCGGTTCATCATGCTACTGCTCTTTCCTTGCTTTGTTTTTTTTTGTTTGTTTTTTTGTAGGCTCCTTCCTTGTTTTGCCTTTGTGTGTGCGTAGCAGAACGGACTCCGCTCGGTCTACCCGTTTCTTATCTCATAAGCATTCCTTAGCCGTAAAGTCCACAAGAAGTTGTTTCGGAGTGTCAAGAGAAGCAAAAAAGATCAGCAAATATATTCGCGGGTTCGGGTCTATATCTCCATATGCATGGCTGATATTCCCACTCACAGACAAAAGGAGTGTAAGGAGCCAGCGCAGGATCTCGTAGGAAAGGAAGAACAGATGAGAGCGTCTTGTAAAGCCATCAAGAGCGCCGTGATGGTACAATGTTCCGGTTCACGCTCTCCTTTTTCAAAACAACCGAATTTTTCTTCGCCCCCCCCCCTCTCTCTGGCTCCCAAAGAAAAGTGAACCCCATAGCTGCTGATCGCCTCTCACATAGGCCCTTCCATACAATTTTCAAGAGAAACTCAGCGAAAACATCTCGCATGCGTTTTCCGGTCGGAGGGAGGGATATGTATATAAAAATAAACATACAAACAGACTGATAGATAGAAAAACTGGTAGACAGAGAGAATGATAGAGAAAAACACATTTACCAAAAAAAAACGATAAAATGAACAGCTTGTAATGTGGTTGTATGGAAGCGCAGAAAACTTGACAAAATTGGCGAAAGAGAGCAAGAGGAGCCCGAGGGAAGCCATTAACAGCGGAGGCAGACCCTGGGGATCTGGGGATTATGGGGGATCCGGATGACAGAGGCCAGGAATGGGATGGGAGGAAGGAGAAGGGGGAAGGCCAAACAAACCCTGCTTTTTCGTGTGTGTGTACGTTTAGGTATCCGCCACGTTGGTCTGGATGTTTAATGTGTATTTACACATCCGTCTACCAGAGCCAGTTTGGGAGAGAAGTGTCACACGCATCAGAGGGAAAAAAATGAATCTGACTTACGTTTCAGTTCATCCGACTTAGCCTGGCATCCGCTTTGGAACGAGGTAAGCGGGAACGTACTCATTCTGGCCCGCAGTCGTTCTCGGAACATACCTAACTGGAGGAAACATGCAGAGACGCGTTCACAGACATCAATTCCAGATTAAACCCAACGTAGATAAAAGCCTAGGAAAGCCTTTGACGCATACAATCAAGCCCGATTCCTGCCCGGAGCCCACGCGCCCGAACTCAGTCCTGCGCATCGCCAGCCCGACCATAAACATATCAGCTCCTTGGCCCAGAAAGTAATTGAAAAGGAAGGCAAGAAATTACAAATCCAAACATGAATAAAAACAAGCGGAGAGGCAATCAAACTCGCCCAAACGAGCCAGTCTTGCCCCGAAGTATTTCCGTCCCGCAAGGAAGCTCGGGAACCAATGCTGGAACACGTTAATAAAACCTTCAAGGACACTTTCGATACCCTAACTCCGGGTAATACGACCGAGCATAGAATAATGATCAAACACTCATTTTTTATCTGTATTTCCAAACATATCAGATACATGAAAGCGCACAACCACCCATATACACACAAAAAGATATTCAAGTAACCCTTTACTTCTAAACACAATTATCAACAAACTTTCACAAAAGCCCGTCAGATGGCCCTGCTAGCGGCCAAACTATTTCAAACAAGCCGAACAAAGTAAGACTTCGCCGTCCCAGCCAATAGTAGACCCAAACGGATATTAAACAATAAAAGCAGCCAAGTCTCTAGCAAAGGGCCTCTACACCCGAGGCGGGGGGGGGGGGGGGCGGTGCAGGCAGCCTCCGGAGCTAAGATCTCTGGCCGATCTTCATCTTGGGTTTCCTCTACCATGAAGCGGATACCATCATCTCCTGCGCGTGGCTTCATGCTATGGCACGCGTGGGACCCTTGATGCCGGCTGCCTTACCTCTCCTCTTCACCCTGCGACAGAATCCTCCCTCAAACTCCTGTCCCCTTCGCCGTACCTTTTCGCTATGCCTGGCACTGTTCCCTATTTTCCCTTTTATTGTTGTGTTTCACGCACACTGCCCCAACTACCCGCCCTTCCCGATTCGCTTCACATTGCACCGAGTTTCATAAAAACAAGCGAACAAAGAAACAGATTCTTGAATTACTAGCAACTGCGATTTACTCTTTCCTAAACTGAACACTGATTCAGCATAACATAATCTCTCTCTCTCTCTCTTTCCCTCCCCCTCTCTCTCCTTCCCCCTCTATCTCCCTCCCCCTCTCTCTCCCTCCCCCTCTCTCTTCCTCTCCCTCTCTCCCTTCCCCTCTCTCCTGGCTGGTTTCTTTTTTGATCCGAGGGACGTTCGCATGGACTGAGGAATAGTCTTTGAGAAAGCGTGAAGCTGGAAAATTTCATCTCGCGAAACAAAGGCCGCAACGTTCGGCCAAGTCGGAAGAGAGCGAAGGTGGGTGGGCGGGTGGGGGAGGGGTATAGGTGAATATATGAAGAAAGATAAATAGCTCAAAGGTTGGGGCATATAATTAGCATAATGTTTAGATAATGCAAAATGTAAAACGTCTCATCTGAAGAGATTTTCATTTTTACACACACACACACACACAAAAAAAAAAAACATATATAACACGAAGTGAACACTCGAAATGCGATCACAACCAGTGAGTTAACAGAAAGTACTTAGTAATGTAATCAATATTACTCCACAGAAATACCATGAGGAATCAGCACGAGACACACTCGCATGCAACTTTTCCCTGTAGGTTTCAGAATGGGATCTACATAAACCATTCCTTTCCCAGCTCTATCGGCTTCCCTGCGAACAGCCGTGGGGGGAACATGACGGCTGTTTTATCGGGCTCTGACCTGCTATCGGGAACCACGATATTTGGAACATGGAAGTGAAACAAAAGTTTAAAAAAAGGAGTTAACCTTCAAGATTCCTATAAATCATACCAGAAATTGTTTTTTAAAATATAATTTCAGGCACAGCACATGATTTGCATGATTTGTTGTCATTTTCATTTTCTACTTTTTCATTAAATTACAGTTGTAACTCCACTATGACAAAACATACAGTCAGTCTCCTGCCACGGGCTATATTTTCCTGTTGACACAAACTGGTATCTCCCCTCGCTCGGACTCCATATCTCAAACCATGATAACAACATCTGGCTCCAAGAAAGTGTACAAATCACACTATATATTATTCCACAGATTATCATGTCAACTGTATCCTGTCGGAATGCATAGCGAAATAAGCATGTTGAAAATCTATATTACATATTTCTTTCTTTCTTATGTATGTAAATAACTATCTAAACATATATATATATATATATATATATATATATATATATATATATATATATATATATATATATATATATGTGTGTGTGTGTGTGTGTGTGTGTGTGTGTGTGTGTGTGTGTGTGTGTGTGTGTGTGTGTGTGTGTGTGTGTGTGTGTGAGTCAATCCCTTTGTCATACAAACATTTTGAGACAAGTGCATCTATACTTCTACAGCAACATTTTGCTGTGGTGCAGTAGCAGCGTTCTCATCTAGCAATCTTGCTGACCTGCCTGCAATTCCCGCACCGCCAATGGAGGGTGCCCCGGCCACTCCTTGCACGCAGGGGATATTGTAGAAGCACAATAAACAGGCAGTTGTAATTAGACTGAAGTCACAAAATCTAAACTATTATTATTATCATTAATTATATGTTGTGCGTGTATGTGCATGTATGCTATATACGTATCCGTACAGAGCATTTGCATATTCATCAACGTGTATACTCTTTGTCACGTCCATCGACCCTTCGTTCGGGAATCGCACGCACTTCAAAAGCAACAGACTTGCAACTAGAACCGTGACTTTGAGCATCTGCAGCAACAACACATCGAGGCTAAAACAAG
Organism: Penaeus monodon; assembly: GCF_015228065.2. Taxonomy (NCBI): domain Eukaryota; kingdom Metazoa; phylum Arthropoda; class Malacostraca; order Decapoda; family Penaeidae; genus Penaeus; species Penaeus monodon. Next base: position 29,008,189 of record NC_051392.1, on the reverse strand, counting down.
AAGTGATTGCGTCGGTTACTAGGCTTTCCCTAATGAGTTTTTGATGAGAAAAGCAGGATTTATAAGTTAGCTTTAAAACGATGAAGATGTCCAAAGAAGTTTCGAGCACAAGTTAACTTTTGGAATTATTATGTTGAATATCTGATAGATTTTTACGAAGTTCCTGTTTAAAAGTGAGAATGGCGAGGAAATAATATCTTATACTTAAAGCTGTGTCCTATTAATGGAAAGGGTTGTATAGTAAATTGCCCCCTCCATCTGTTTCCCGGAGAAAGTGACTGTCGGCTGCGGATATTGCTTCTATAAATTCCATGTTTCTGCTGGAAAATTTCCATGCCATAAAACTGTATCTTGAAAGTCTAAAATATGCAAATGGCATACTGTCTGTATCAATACTTGAATAAGGTTCAATTCCTTTTGCTGTTCCATTTCACAAGGGTTTAAATGAGGAGTGAGGAAAGAAGAGCGAACCCCCTCGCTGCCGCCCCCCCCCCCTCGTGGCCAGGCGCGACGAAAGGCTTAATATTCATGGCATTCCATCACCTATACCTGGCCTCCCGAAGCCTTCCCGTCACTCGGCCACTTAAGGGAAAACGTTCTCTCACTGGCGGCCATAAAAATCCCCGTCGTCCCAGGATTATGACGTGGAAATGTTCACTCCCACAGGGATTCATTCGCACGCACAGAAACTTTAATTGCCATGAGGACTACGACATTTAAGATCGTTGTTTTTGTCAGGGTCACTGAAAACGTTCGATTAACAGACCAAGATGTGTTAGCACGTTTATCTATTTACTGGAAAATATCCCCAAATGCTCTTATGCAGGATTAACTCTTGCTCTTCTTTAAATCAGAATAACATCACCACCATTAACATTGTCAATGTTGTTCTTCTTCTTATAATCATTATCGTTATATCACTCATCACTCATTATTAGTGTTACTATCATTATCATTACTATTATTATTATTATTATTATTATTATTATTACTACAATTATTA
>NC_051392.1:28992186-28999686 GCF_015228065.2 Penaeus monodon | reverse complement strand
TCAAGTCCCCGACTGCACTCGGAGTGCAACCGAGCGATTCCTTTGCAAGATCTGCCTTGAGAGAGCGTTTGGCTCTCCACTTGCGCTGGTCCTGGCTCCACCTAATCAAGCGTTGGACTACGTCTCTGCGGCGTGGGGGTGGCGGATGCATGCGTACGTAAAAGTGCACGTCTGCATGTCCACCAAATAGTGTGCCCGGATGCATTTGCATCCGCTTCACGTGCATTTCTGCTCTCCTCCTTTCTCTCCCTCACCCGTGTGTATGTTTTGAGCGTACCCTGACAGCGCCCCGAGACCACCGTGAAGCACATGGCGGTTCAGAGGACATTCCACGGAAGGAGGAGATAAGTTCCGAAAAATGTGTCATGAGAGCTGAGCCAGCTGAGAAAGAGCAAGAAAAAAGACCAATTTACAAGAGCCGAATAAAGAGGATCTAGGAGGATGGAATAAAAGGAAGTGCAATTGGAGAGAGGCAGACGGAGAGGAAGAAGAGTGACGGTTCGTATCAAGAAGAGAGGAAAATCTTTGCACGCTATTAATGAAGGCGAGTGCTTAGACTGGAAAGAAATTACGAGCATGGAAGGGCAAGTAAGAGTGAGAGCGAAAATAAGAACCCAAAAGAAAAATATTAGCCAAGAGCAAACGAAAGAGCCGGTCACTTTGAAAGGAAAGAAAAAGGCAAATAATCCGATTACCCGAAAAGAACAGAAGAAGGGAATTAAATTATAGATCCAGAGGAAGAAGTAAAGATGGCAGAGAATAACGCGTTCGGTGAAATTTAGAGCCGAATAAAATTGGAGCCGAAACGAATGCTCATTCGCGGGACAGACGGCTGGGCCACGAGGACCACTTGCACACGCACGCAAACACGTACACGCGCAAGTGCAAATGTGAGTTCATGTCATACATGCATACATACATACATATACATACATACATACATACATACATATATATATATATATATATATATATATATATATATATATATATATGTGTGTGTGTGTGTGTGTGTGTGTGTGTGTGTGTGTGTGTGTGTGTGTGTGTGTGTGTGTGTGTGTGTGTGTGTGTGTGTAAAAAAAAAAAAAAAAAAAAAAAAAAATATATATATATATATATATATATATATATATATATATATATATATATATATATATATATATATATATATATATATATATATATATATATATATGTGTGTGTGTGTGTGTGTGTGTGTGTGTGTGTGTGTGTGTGTGTGTGTGTGTGTGTGTGTGTGTGTGTGTGTGTGTGTGTGTGTGTGTGTATGTATGCACACTGGAACGAAATTTAAAAAGGCATTTCACAAAGAAATATCATATTCATAAGACGTCGAAGATCAAGGTGAGGAAAGGTCAAGTTAGCAAAGAAAATCAGGGTAAAAGAAGGTCTGGTGAGGAAAAGCAAAACATAATAAAACCAGTAAGAAACCAAGAAACGATAACGCGACCATAGGAAGAGAGAGAAAGAAAGAGAAAGAGAAGGAGAAAGAAAGAGAGAGAGAGAGAGAGAGAGAGAGAGAGAGAGAGAGAGAGAGAGAGAGAGAGAGAGAGAGAGAGAGAGAGAGAGAGAGAGAGAATGAGAAATCCCAAGACAGGCAAAAGCCAAGCGCAAGATGGAGTCAAATAATGCCATAACATCAGAAATCCGAGAGAAGAGACAACTCGAGATTAGGGAAAGCAGAAAAAAAGAGTCCGCAGGAGAGCCAGATTGAGAGAGGGTCGTAGACAGGGGACGCCGCGGAAGGGGTCGTACAGCGCGCGCGAGAGAGTCGTGGTGGAATAAAAGAACTGCTATAGAATTTGTCAGAGTGACTGATGAACAGCGAACCTCCGGATGATCACGCCTGACAACCTTCCTGATAACAATATTGATTACATGCCATCGTGAATATAAAATGGAGATACTTTGCTTCAAGAGGTATATTGTAAAAAAGAACGTGTGTAAGAGGGAGGTGGAAAGGAGCAGTGCGACATGACTGTGATTTATGAGGCTTTAGAAGAATTTATCCGTAAGAAAAAATCGTGAGAGAGACCAAAAGAGTCTCTTCTCTGTATATGATGAATATTTTCGACCTTAAATCTCTCTCTCTCCCTCTCTCTCTCTCTCTCTCTCTCTCTCTCTCTCTCTCTCTCTCTCTCTCTCTCTCTCTCTCTCTCTCTCTCTCTCTCTCTCTCTCTCTCTCTCTCTCTCTCTTTCGCAATTCCAATTCAACTAAGTCGTATTTTTGTCAAAACCCTAAGGGCATCACACGCCACAAGTCGCCATGGGAATGTGCGCAGTACACGTTTTCGCGTCTGGTTTAATTTCCTGTTTAACTTTCCGCCTCCGGAAGACAAATGGAACTTATTCCTGGAATAAACCTGGGGCGGGAAGACACTTAAAAAATCCTCCGCGTGGGAGGGAGAATGCAAAGGAACCCTAAAATTGGAAAAGGATATGGTGTGAGCTTAGGAGTGGGAAGAGGGGAAGAAAATAAGAGATTTCGCAAATATAATAATATTCCAAGTTTAATAAATTTATTCTCCAGGATAAGTTACTGGGAAAGATTTAATTTGAGTCTTATCGTAATTAAACTCTTTTGGAAACTCCGGCTGCATTTCATCTTTAGCGACGCTGTAACGATCTACTGCAGATCACAATCGCAACGGCATAATACATTTTCTTATAATTAAAATACATGGCACTCGATCGTTATAATCACAATCATTTCCTCTCGCACAGTCTAATCTAACAGTGACACTTAGCTTAATGGGGACTATCAGTAATGGTTCTGCGATGGCGTCGCCATATTAATACTTATGAACAAGCATCACCTTAATAAACTGATTTCAGGGCGTGGATACAAAGCCTCTCAAGACGAGTTAGGATCTTATAAAATCTCGTCACTTCCAGGAAACGATTCCTCCTTCAGGATATAAGCTCCCAGTGATAACACGGCTCGACGCTGTTCTGGTGCGCTGCGAAGCCATCAAGCCCGACGAACCAAACGTGGCTTAACCGCGGTGCAGGTGGAGATAGTGACAAAGGGTTAATATCAGTAGTGTAGGCCACACAATCTACCCCCAAGGAGCCAATATGTTTCCCGACACCGCAGCATCTTCCTTGCTGTTTACACTAGCCATCCCCCCCCCCCTCCTACCTCTCTCCTTCCTGCCTTGAACATGTATCCTATTCCACGTTTTCCTCTCGTCTCCCGTTTATTTTCCGTGCATGTGTATTTTGGATATGTAGCGCTCCCCAAAACTTTTTTCCGCGGTGAGGCTTGCCATTTGGGCCATCCGGAGGCCGCTGCGACAGGTGACAGACGAACGCGACGGGGAGCCGGCGACGTGACGCGGCATAATATATGACGTGATGGAATGACGTCAAAGAGAACGTTCTTAGCTAGCGTGTCGAGACGGCGTCACGCCGAGCATGTTCCGACGTGATGGAGCTGATGAAACTCTCCGACGGGGAAGGAGAAAGGGAAATGGGAGGGGGTGGGGGATGGGGGACGGGGAGATAAGGAGGTAGCGAGGCCTGAGTGTAACAAGAGCCTGATAACTCTTGTCCACTCCGGGCACTCAAGATGTGATAAGGCTTCGCACGCAGATATGCGAGCGAATGTGTTGTGCGAACGTCACATTTGGTCGCCATTAACCGTGAGATATGCGCCGCAGGGACCATCTGATCTTCTTTCCTGTCCTGTGGCCGGCGAGGTGCTCCCTTCCCCGCGACAACCCTCAACGGCTTCTGTATTCGCCTCGCCACCATTACTCGCCACTCTCAGACAAAGGATTACGTATCGTCACCGCACTTCCGGTGTCATGAAACAGAAATGTGGCACGAAAACCTAACAGGCTGAGATTTATTAGTGCCTTATACATTTACCTGCCTTGCAGATCTGCCTATTCGCAACACACAACCCGAGGAAACAACCAATATTACTTACAACACTGTACATCTTCACCCCAGAGAACGATACAAAGCCCTACCTGCAGAAATCACGCCACGCTAAAGCACCACCGCGATCAGAAAACGAACCTAGAAAAAACGAAAATGGACAAATTAATATTAACAACAACAATAATAATAATAATAATAATAATAATGATAATAATAATAAAACAAAACAACAACAATAACAATAACAATAATAATAATAATAATAATAATAACAATAATAATGATAATAATAATAGCAATCTTAAAAAAGTAGCATTAATATTAACAGTGATAACAACAACAATTATGATGATAATAACATAGGTATTAAAAATAGTAAAAATAGTAATAATGGTAGTAATATTGGTGATGATGATAACAATAACAGAAAAAATAGTAATATTAATAAAGATAATAATGACAAAACCAGCATCATCATCAACAACAACAATAATAACAACAACAAACCATTACTCCTACTACTCCTACTACTACAATAACAATAACTAATACAACGACTAATACTGCAACTAGTAGTTGTAGTTATTATATGATACCTATAATATTTACTACTACTACTACTACCAAAACAAGGACATAGTAATGATGGCAGGTGTAATATAAATGAAAGTGACAATAATAATAATGAAATGATAATAATAATCATGTAAGTGTTTATGATAACATAAAGGATAAAAATAACAATATCAATAACAATAAGTATAATGATAATAGTGATGGTGATAATGATGATGATGATGATGATGATGATGATGATGATGATGATGATGATGATGATGATGATGATGATGATGATGATGATGATGATGATGATGATGATGATGATAATGATAATAATATTATTATTAATAATAATATTAACAACAATAATAACAATAGTGATAAATGATAATGATAACTACAACAACAGCAACATCACTACCACTACTACTCATCTTATAACAACAATGATAATTCCTAACAATAATCACTGTGCAAATAGTTCTTTTACTTGCCTTCCCACAATGACATCCGCCCAAGCTGGCCTTAAGAGCGAGCGCCGAGGCCAGTCACAACGCAGTCTTAAGAGCATTCAGCTGTTCAATGAATGACTCGAGATCAGATGTATAATCCATTTAGCATTTCATAAGTGGGCGGCTGGGCGTTGTGGACGGTGAGTGGCGCGGAACAAACACGCGGGAAGCACCTGTAATTTCTGCCGGCGGAGGAGGAGGCGGAGGCGCTTATCTGCTGTGGCACCGACGAGGAGTAATAACAGAGGCCGGAACGAAGATATATGACGTGCCTCGAACAAACAAACAGGGGGACGAGATCTCCTCCGTGGATGGTTGTGGGTCTGTGGGTTTCTGTGTCAAGGTGTGGGAGTGTCTATGAGTGTGTGTGTGTGTGTGTGTGTGTGTGTGTGTGTGTGTGTGTGTGTGTGTGTGTGTGTGTGTGTGTGTGTGTGTGTGTGTGTGTGTGTGTGTGTGTGTGTGTAGGGAAGAGAAGAGAGAAGAAGAGAAAAGAAGAGTAGGAAAAGAGAAAGAGAGAGCGAGTAGGGAAAACGGGGGAGGGGCATCCTGAGTGAAAATTATTCAGAAGCGTCTGCACTTACTCCGGTCACCTTATGAATGTTAAGTACTTAGGAAGAAGCAGGAGACTTTGCCTATATATTCTCATTATCATCAAGCACAATCTAGCACAGTAAATGTAGTTTCAATTACATCATTACCCTTATAGCATTTCCATAACCAACAATCTTGATCCTACACAGACACACCCACACAAACACACACACACACATATACACACACACGCGCGCGCGCGCGTCCTCCAAACTTGCTACTGAGCTCTTGGCAGTAACATGGCGACCGCCCTGAGCTCCTAAAAATAATGAATCGCCTCCAGCCATCTTCGCTATCGCACCTCTTACAAACGCCGAACTCTTAAAGGCTTTGATAACCCGGTGGCGAATATGGGCGTGGCTGATAATGGGGCGTGGTTATATGACGGGCGTGGTTAGGGCTGACTTTGAGAAAGCTATCTTGCGTTGGGCCTCTCTCGATTCCAGTTGGGTTAATCTCTCTCTCTCTCTCTCTCTCTCTCTCTCTCTCTCTCTCTCTCTCTCTCTCTCTCTCTCTCTCTCTCTCTGTTCCCATCTCTATTTCCGTTAGAACCTCTTACCAAATCAAAATCACACATAAAAATATACACAGAAACACAAAATTCCCTGTGTAAACCTCAACGCTAAGGCCATCCCAAAACAGATCATACACCAAAGCTCATACTATAAAGACAACGGCGGCCATATATTCATACCACCCAAGTCAAATCTCATTAAAATCGTAACTTAATTGAATTCCCGCACTTTCTTCCCGCAAAGATCTCTCGTTAGGCAGTTTTACGACTTGTTCCGGTGCAAGAAGGAGCTGGAGCGGATGGGGGGGGGGGGGAGGTGGAAAACGAAGGGGGGGGAGAAGGTGGAAAAGGACGGAGGAGGAGGAGGAAGAGGAGAAGGAGTAGGGGGAGGGGGACGAGGCAGACGAGAAGTAGGAGGAGGAAGTGGAGGAAGTGGAGGAGGTGGAGGAGGAGGACAAGTAGGAGGAGGAAGAGGAAGAGGAAGAGGAAGATGAGGAGGAGGAGTAGGGGGAGGAGGACGAGGAAGAGGAGGAGGAGGAGGACAAGTAGGAGGAGGAAGAGGAAGAGGAGGAGGAGGAGGGAGAGGAGGAGGAGGAGGAGGAGAAGGAGAAAGTGAAGGATGAAAAGGAGAAGGAAAGGGAGAAAGAGAAGGCACAGGGGGAGGAGGAAGAAACCTTAAGGGATATGGAAAATTCTGCAGGAGAATCAGGTGTGTAATGAGCAAGCAGCGTGTGTGGTTGTAATAGAGATAAGATCCTTTAAAAGTCCGGAATGGAAATAAAACTCTTGGCATCGAAAGCTGATAATACACGCTGTTGATAATGATGTTAATCCAGCAGTGCAGTTAATTAAACCGTTATGTCGATTATAGTGATGTGATATCGATAAGGACCACAGCATTTAGAAAAAATAATTAAATAAAAGAGAATTGCTGCAATAACAATAATACTAAAAACCATACGACCACTATTATCAATAATTTCTAAAAATTACAGCGTACTATTTATGCAATAACGAAATATATAACAAGAGCAAGATAAATGATAAAGATATCGCATGAACACTAGAAACAGTAATACCATGAAGGCAGAAATATTTGATATTCACAATGGTAATACTGATGATGATGATGATGATGATGATGATGATGATGATGATGATGATGATGATGATGATGATGATGATGATGATGATAGCAATACTAATACTAATACTAATAATACTAATACTAATACTAATACTAATGATAATAATAATGATAATAATAATGATAATAATGATAATAATAATAATAATAATAATAATAATAATAATAATAATAATAATAATGATAATAATAATAATAACAATAACAACAACAATAATTAGACACACACACACACACAATCATGGTCTATATTTGTAGTCCCCTCTACT
>NC_051392.1:28972186-28974686 GCF_015228065.2 Penaeus monodon | reverse complement strand
AGAGAGAGAGAGAGAGAGAGAGAGAGAGAGAGAGAGAGAGAGAGAGAGAGAGAGAGAGAGAGAGAGAGAGAGAGAGGGGGAAGGGGGAGGGAGGGAGGGAGGGAGGGAGGGAGGGAGGGAGGGAGGGAGGGAGGGAGGAAGGAAGGGAGGGAGGGAGGGAAGAAGAGGAGAGGAGAGAGAGGGAAACTGCGGTTGGAAAAATGCAGAAATACGAGAATAGCGGAGGTAGGTAATGGCTGATACTCGCTGTTGTGCAGGAATGTCAAGGTTAGGGCGATGACAGTTGCGGTAGATGGAATGGCCTGAACAACAGACAGGAAGGAAATGGAAAAAGGGAAAGTTTGTCAATGAATCTCGGGCTGACTTTTAACAGCAAACAATACTAAGTGAAAGTTTACGGAAGGCAAACAAACATACATCTGTTGTAAGGCGAAAACTGAGACCGTAGATTAAACAAAACAAAGCAAAAAATAAGATATATATCAGAGCAATTCAACAGTCAGGTGAAAAAGAAAGAAGAAAATAAGAAAGACGAGAAAAGTTCATGAGCAAAGAGTGACAAATGAGAGGCGGAGAGAGGCGTGGGCGAGGCGAGTTGTACCGTATGTCAAATCGACGAAGCAGGGCAGAGCCAAGGCCATCGCGCACATGAGTTACGTCTGCGAACTATGAAGGGAGGAGAGGGCATGTATGGGGCAGCCCCCACTCCCCCTCCCGATGCTCTGACCCGGCGTCCATCTCCTTAAGGCAGAAGAAGGGTGGATGCAGATGTGGGACGAAAGAGGTGAGGGACAAAAGGGAGGGAGGGAAAGAGAGAGGGGTGGAGGGAAGGAGGGAGCGATGGACGCGGCGGGGAGGGGTTTCTAGGCTGTAATCTATAGTCCACATTATGCAGCCTTCCACCCTCGAAGAGAATCACATAATCGTTTTGTTATTGAAGGCGAAGATTGTTTACCGGGCCCGCGTGATCATTATGTCGGAGAATGTTTCAGCCTTTATCGTCGGCATCATTTCCAGGCGTTCTCGTGTTCCTCCGAGATATCACCCGGTTGTCGAGAAAACAATTCTCTAACATATGGCCGCGGGATTTATACGATTATTTTTCTGCCACTTTCATCCGTAAATATCTTACGGTCGCCGCCCCTCCCCCGAGGGCTTTCCAGAGGCGAGGGCGCGCAATGTTCCGTCGGGAGGAGTGATGTTTATCCGATGTGAATGTGTTAGACTGTGGGAATGCGTCCCCCGCGAGCCCGCTGTCCCATTGTGACTTCTCCACTGTTTTATGTCAGCATAAGACGGGGCGATATCACATTCCGCACTCCAGCCACTGCCACGGCAGATATGTACGAGGATCTCGGATATCATGCAGATTGCACGGCACCATCGCTGGCATCGTCACTGGCACAGTACCATCAATACCACTGTGGGGTAGATAGAACAGTATCGCCACTGGCACTTGGTTGCTGGCGTCGCAACACTGCACTCAGTGGCACAGTATAGAGGTACATCGCTATCAACGCAAGAATGCAACAATCAAGAAGACATCAGTGCCACATCGCCATCCATAACGAAACACTAACAAAGTCACTCTCACAAGGAAAATCCAATCGCATAATCTAGGATGCTTTTTCATCTGCATAAAGTTTTAACACACATATATCTATGTATGAGACTACACACACACACACACACACACACACACACACACACACACACACACACACACACACACACACACACACACACACACACGCGCACACGCACACGCACACGCACACACACAGTATATATGTATATAATATATATATATATATATATATATATATATTATATATATATATATATATAATATATTATACATATATATATATACACACACACACACACGCACACACATACACACACAATATATATATATATATAATATATATATATATATATATATATATATATATATATATATTATATTATATATATTGTGTGTGTGTGTGTGTGTGTGTGTTTTGTGTGTGTGTGGTGTGTGTGTGTGTGTGTTGTGTGTGTGTGTGTGTGTGTGTGTGTGTGTGTGTGTGTGTGTGTGTGTGTGTGTGTGTGTGTGTGTGTGTGTGTGTGTGTGTGTGTGTGTGTGTGTGTGTGTGTGTGTGTGTGTGTGTGTGTTTATATGTACATACACATACAGACATATATATAATATATATAATATATATATATATATATATATATATATATATATACATATATATATATATATATATATATATATATATATATATATAATAATACATATATATATATATATATATATATATATATATATATATATAATATATATATATTTTAAAATATATATCTATGCATATACACTATACTCACACACTCATCTGGACAAAATCTTTTTAATCCATGAAAACCCCCACAGAGAAGCAGGCAATCTAATTACAAGCTGACAGTTAGTAATTAAACCTTTCTATCAAATGCTGCTGAGAAAACCTCTCAGAAT
>NC_051392.1:28957414-28967086 GCF_015228065.2 Penaeus monodon | reverse complement strand
ATGTATGTATGATTAGGTGTATATATTAATTATATATATATATATATATATATATATATATATATATATATACACACACACACATTCATACACATATTTAGGTAGATAGACACACACACACTTACATATATACATACATCTCCCTCTCCCTCTCCCTCTCTCTCTCTCTCTCTCTCTCTCTCTCTCTCTCTCTCTCTCTCTCTCTCTCTCTCTCTCTCCCTCCCTCCCTCCCTCCCTCCCTCCTCTCTCTCTCTCTCTCTCTCTCTCTCTCTCTCTCTCTCTCTCTCTCTCTCTCCTTTATCTCTCTCTCTCTCTCTCTCTCTCTCTCTCTATATATATATATATATATATATATATATATATATATATATATATGTATACATATATGCATATATATACATATATATATATACACATTACACACACACACACACACACACACACACACACACACACACACACACACACACACACACACACACACACACACACACACGCAGCACGTAGCTATGCATATATATATATGTATGTGTATGTGCACAAATGCCTGTGTGTATGGATCAGTGTGTTAGTGTGTCAATGTGTGTTCTGCCTGTGTGCCTGTGTATCCCTACATGCGCAGTATTTTCTTACAAGGCATATGAAACTTTATGATTCTCAAAAAAGATACTGACGCCTCATAATTAATATCTAAACAATCACATATCTATGCACTGAGTTAGTCCTCCCCCCCTATAGCTTTTCGATAACCTTCAAGCCCAGCTCCAATTACATAATCACGCCACTATCACAGCGTAACACGTTCTGGGTGCTTCTTTGCATCAGAAAACGAGGAATAATAAAACCAAAGAGAAAATAGATCGAAGCAAACCCGAAAATCGATTACCAAAACTGGGGAAGAGGCGTCGACTGCTGTTCGGAATACAAGTGCGCGTGGATGGCCGCAGGAAGAGTGGCACCTCCATAGCGTGTGTGAATGTTTGAGATGTCGGAAATACTAGTGCCGGCGCCTGCACTGGCACTGTTACACTGCTTTCAGGTGTGAGATTGAAAGGGTGTCATTCATTCAGGTGAGCAAATGCTGTGATATACGGAGGCACTACACATCCGGCAGTGCCAATGCCGCATAACGTTTAAAGTGCATGCCATCCAAGCTACTCAATTTTGTAAATGTCAAGCACGACAGGTTTATAGCTCTCTGCACATGAAAAAATGGGGATGTTATGCGCATCAATTCAATTGAATTCAGAGTATTAAATGAAAGACGGGCATATTGCGGACTAGATTTTCCATGAATCTCTCAATCCTTATAGACTACACAATGTACTACTCCCTGGATGTAGAAAGAGTAAAGAGAAGAACAAAAATCATAAAGGAAGATTATGCTGACATGATCGGAACAAGTCATGGTTGTCTTACTTATGAGTGAATGTTGGTGATCACGGTTTTGCTGGGACACCAAGCTTCCGGTATGAAGATGTTAGGATCTTGTTTGATGCTTTGGTCGATAAACACAGCTTGCAAATTCCTATGTCGAGTGACGTCACGTTAGCTGTGCGTCGCGGTAATTTCCGAGCGAAGGGCTTCCACGCCGCTGCTGCAAGCTCAACAACGAGAGAATATGCAAATACAAGCCTCTAAGAAAGAAACAAAAAACAGATAAAAAGCAACAACTAAAAGAGTATCGGAGAAAGCTTTTTAGCGTTTCCCGATATTTTTTTTCGGTTGGCGAAAGGCCGCTGGAGATTTTCTAGAAGCCGCCGTTGCTTCCTCTCACAATATTTTGGTTCCTCATTAAGTGCTGTCACTACCATGACCTACACATTCGTTAATTGCATTATCGCCGTCGCTTGGTTGGAAAGCCACCTCGGAGAACTTGGCTGACAGACGCAACCATTTTTTTTCTTTCCACCACCGAGTCTCCGGGCGTGGGAGTGCGCAAAACTTGCTCGCTCGCTGGCCTCTTGTACAGCTTAGCGTTCTGGGCGGGACACACTGCACCACAGCGTCTTGCACAAGTGATTACGTCTGTACCAACACTCAGTCCTCCCACAATTATTCCCCTTTCTTTCAACCAAAAGCAGAACATTGAAAGCGAAGTGCATCACTAATTCCAGCGATGGAAGCGTCCGGCGATTCCGGGCGAGGCGTCGGCGGCACTTGAGAGGCGCGGCTGTGAACACGTGAACAAGTGCCAGGTGGTGCCGCCACAGCCTGCAAGTCACTTTCGCGTCACCACAACATGATCACTGTAAACCCGGCGGAGATGGCTCTTCCAGTGGGAGGCTGGAGCCGCGCTGGCCCGTTACCTTTCATCAAGGTATCTCAGCCCCCCTGAAGTGTGCACCCACAGGGAAAAGGGGGCGGGTGTAGGTGGCTGACGTTACCCTTGCGTGGGCGGCGGTCCCCGGGTGATGTGAGCATCTGGGACCGAGTAGGCGGGCTGGGAGCACGTCACAGCACCCGCCTGGAGGGAGAGAGCGCGGCAGTGGTGGTGAGCGAGACCCACGGCTGCTCCTCGCCAACTGCCCGCCGCCCGGACCACCACACGCCGCCCCGCCCCCAGCCAGCCCGCCCCGCTCGCAGGTCATCCGCACCCAACCACAGGTCAGCCGCCAGGATATACATGTTAAAGATGCTGTGTGCTCGTCATCCATGTCTTGGGTTGGTCCTTCCGTAATCTCCCTTCCCGAAACTTTCTTCACTTCTCTCTTATCCTCTCCTGTATAATCCCTGTCATATGCTGTTCTACACGAAACACTGCTATCATGTTATCGTATAAAAAGGATGTCACTACGCTTGATACAACAGACTGGTATTTACTACATCTCATAGTAAAGAGTGTACCATTACACCTCATACCAAAGAGTAGTAAGCTACCCCTCATACAAGAGTGGTATTACTACAACTCATACACGAGTGGTATTACTACACCTCATGCAAGAGTAGCATCGCTGCAACGCGTCAATAGAATAGTGAAAGGAAAGTGTAGATAAGAGGGGAAAAGGTATATCGTCCTCAACTTTATGAACAATAGAAGAAAATGAGAAAAAACTGACCTATCGACTAAAATACAAATCACAGCGGACCAAATGTAGAAATCAAGGTTCTCCCAACAGCCACGGCAAGATGGGAAACTATACATCAAAGACGGGACCTCACTATATATATATAAATGGGCTCTCACCACACGCCAGTGCACCATCGGAAAGACGGACCCTCACCATACACCAGCGAAGAAGGGAAGAGGAAGGGGGAAGGGGAGAGCGAGGCAAAGGGGCCAAAACATACAATAGCGAGAATTTAGTGCTCTGTTAAGTAATGCGAGGAGAGCAAGGGCCTGGCCGCCGTACACGCCTCCCGTTATTGCGTCACTAACATCGTGGGTTACGAGCTCGGGCAACCTACAATCACACATAAGACTGCAATGACATACTTGCTCCGATGCTGACCTGGTCGGCATTAACCAGCGCTGAATACGGAAGCAGCATAAGCGACGAGGGAGGTTCCGACAAAAATGTTGTACTTCGGTAATAATGTCTATTATAGCGCGCGCGCGTGTGTGTGTGTGTGTACATGCGCGTCTGTATGTATGTGCGTGTATCAATGGATGTCAGAAAACCAACTTACACTCACGTACAAAGAGTACTTTCACCAATACTCCTACTCTGAACTTTCTCATTTCATCTTTTCTGTTTTGCTTCTTTTAGTATCTTCTCCCTCCACATTCCCTCTTAATCATGTCACTCTTTAGTGCCCACCAGAGTAAAAGAGAGGTACAAACGCACGCAGAAAATAACCTAACAATTTCCATTATACCTGTAGATCCAATGAACTATACTTCAATATGAAGATGATGAAAAAGGAGCACTTTATTGCAGTGTCCCCAAACAGTCCAGCGTTAATGAGAATGGATTAATTAATGTTTTGGGCAAACATGTGTGCATTTTCACGGTACGAGTGAATACCAGGCACACCCCCTCACGTGCGAGATGCCGCGACCCAATCACGGGACAAGAGAAAATTCTAAAAAGGAGAAGAAAATATATATATATATATATATATATATATATACATTGAGGTCGCATCACCTTTTTGGCTAGAGGCATATCCGAGAGTTTCATTTCATGTAATATATGGTAAAAATGGAGATTTTCTTTCACTCTTCTATTGCAGTGGAAGAATATTTGTATTCGAATATTATCAATATAGTTTGTACATTTTTTCTCTCTTTCTCTTTTTATTCCTTTCCAAACTGCACGAATTTTCTACCGACCAGGTAATTGGATCATCAATATTTGGGAAAATCACATAATCACTGGATAATATGAAAAAAACCCTATTATAATTAAAGAGGACCTAATACCTAACTAATAGACGACACTACGCGAGCCGTGTTTAGCTCCGACTAAATCCGGGTGTCTGGGTGTGGACACAAGGACACGCATCTCGGGGTGTAGCTCGCGGGGTTACATAAAAGACATAAAAAGCACCCGATCGTAATGTAGTGTGTATGATGCGTGTTTGTTTGTTTCATGGCCCTGCTGACTGACTCTAGCCTGCTCGTCTTTCTCTGCTTACTACTTACTTCCTTTTCTAAATGCTTATTAAAGATTAATATTTTTTCTTTATTTCTCTACACTCTTCGATATTGTATTCAATATCTAGTTCATTTGTTAAATTTCTAACAGTCTTTTCGTTATATCTATTAATTATAGAACGTATCCCTTGTTCCTTTAAGAACATTTCCACAGGCTTAGCTGTATTTTGATGTAATAAGCGATACCTTTGTGTCCTTGATTAACCTCGCTCGCACGCCTGCACGCAATACACGCAAACACCGTTCTGTGCGGATATAGTACTCTAACGCTTTAATGCGGTATAGAAAGCGACTTGCTTATTTGTTTGAAACCTGCTATTATGACTGCAAAAAGACAGACTGATAATATTTTGTGTCTGTCCGTGTTCGTTTCTCTGCAGCAAGAAATGCAAACGGTAGTATTTGCAGAGCGGAAATCCCATAATTAACGGAACTCAATTTATCAGAAATTATTATCTAACTTTTTTTTTTACATGTTTCGGGCGATTTCAGATACTTTCCATGCGGTCGCGGTCACATGTTCCCATTTGTATCGGATGCAACATGGCAGATGCGCTGGTGAAAACAGGTCAGCGCGGCGGATATGCAGACAAAGGTGAGGATTAGACTTAGTCGATACGGACTGACCTGGCTTGTGGACAGGCTCTTCGCTGTAAGTCGTTGGATAGCTTGTTTATTCGAAATACTGTAAATCCGTGGAGAGCTTAGTTTTTAGAAGCACAGCGAATAAACAAATTCACATTCGCCACGTGATAATAAAGATCAACACCTCGCACAAAGGCTCAATAATAGTTGAACGAATGAGATTCTATTCTTTATAGAGACACCATACACAGCATCCCCCCCCCTCGCCTCTTCCTTCGCGAAAATATGAAGTTCATATCGTGCGGGTATAAAAACCAACTCTGTTTCAACTTCGAAAGTGATAAGTGCGCTGGCGAATCGCTGCAAAGACGATAGCTGTATCTGGAAGAATTGCTTAAAATAAAGGCAACCATTTTCTCTCTCCCCAGCCTACAATGCGATTTCTCTCCCTAGTCGAGAATAACCAGCATGTAGCAGACGGTTCTCGCCACGCCAAGACCCCATTCTCATCTAAAATGGTCTGGAACAATTTGGAAAGATACAGGGCGATCTATCTGATAAATGTGGAAGGAAATGAAGTCACATTTAGTCAAGAATCAACCAAGATCGCTCAAAACATAGCCGTAATAAAGCTGGGTGAATGTGTTTATCACCACCAACTGCCTTTCCATTGGCAATAACTAACAGCATGAACATTTCCGCAGGTAACTTGTTTTCAGTGGTATTAGTTCTTTTCTGAAAGGCACACTAATTCATAATTTTAAAAGATCTTTCTTTCTCTATTTTTTTTTCTCTTTTTCTTTCTCCTTCTCTTTCTCTGCCTCCTTCTCCCTGTCTTTTTCGTCCTCTCCCTAATTGTTCTGTTTCCTATAGCATAACATCTGAACGAAACGGGAAACTGAATTTATCATTGTTCTTTTTTCGAGAACAGCCACGGTGATTTTACACGCAAAACACTAAAACTGAAGATGTCCAATATATTGGACACGACCCAATCATATGCAAATATATAGGCAAAGTTGTGTGACAGTTGTCTTGTTTCTGCTGTACCGTATGATACTTCACCATTTTGGACTTTTGAAACAAGACTTTTATTCGCAGCCAAGAAAAGTTTGCAAGACGCGGCCATCATCAAAGGATAAAACAATTTATCACATGCTTGTAAAATGTCGGACTCTTGAAACAATTGTCGGAAGTTTTGACCGGATCACTGAGGCTACTCGAAAACGCCATTCAGGATTCCTGTCTCAAGATTCCAAGGTGAGCGAGAGAGAATTTACGGATTTAATATGATGCAACTGATTTCTCAACACACTGGGTGCAAAAAAGACTATTCTACTTACTAGGAATGCGTAAGCCAACTTAATCAGATTTTATGTAAGAAAATAACTTTTTCTTTACTTACTCACATAACCCTCACAGCCCTACAGGCATTCGAGAAAGGAGTCAACGAGCTCGCAGCGTTTTCATACCAGGAACAGCACGCCAATATGCTGCACCGCTACTCCCACATCATCAGAACCCAAGAGCCACACGTGCTGCACCGCCGCGCTCGCTGCCTCCACAGCACGCAAGTACCGAAGCTGTACCAAAGACTAACTTTACGACCACTGCTGCAGCTCTGCTCACACAGCTAAGCTCAGGGATCATAAACTGCCTATTTCCCCGGATCCCGAAGGCAAAGTCTCCCCACAGTCATTCTGAATTAAGAGCCAATTTACCACGCTTGCAAAGCTGGATATAGGACGTTACAATTTTGAGACTGGGAGACGCTCGGGCCAAGATTCACATTCTACGGTCGGGAAAGCCCCAAGGCTGAGTCCGTGCGTCTTAACTCGGAGGACGTCTTGAAATAGGACGGAGCCGCGCTCCAGCCGCTGATTGATAACTGGAATACAAGAACAGAAGTTGGAAAGAAAGAGGAAAGATTATGCGTATGTGCTTGTGCAGAGATACACGTATACAGCCATACATAAATGTATGTTTGTATGTGTGTGCTTATACATATAATAAATATTTCTCTTTCTATACCCCACCCTCCCTGGCCCTCTCCTTCCTCTCTGGTCGTCGTCCCTTCCTCTCTCTCCTCAGCCCCTTTAAGTCCTTGCTTTGTAAAAGAGGAAAAAGACAAGATAAAAGATCCATCGACGACCCTCGGCCTCAACAGCCTCAACGGAGCGGAGAGATTTTTGCCGAGCTAAATTGGATATCGCAACAGCTTCATTATCACCGTCTGTATGGACGAATAAGGGAGAATGAGATTAAAATAAGACGAGTAGACGGTGGGGAGGAGGCGGTTTGGAGGGGAGGAGATGGGAGTCGAGGAGAAAAAAATCAGGAGACATCAAAGTCGCTCTCGTGTTATGAATGAGTCGCAATCAGTAAGTTTCTCCCGAAGAAATCGTGTTACTTTTACTCCTGGAAATCCCAAGAGGCGCGTCTCCTCCTCCTCCGGGTATTAACGTTAAACCAAGTCAAGTACACGGCGATCGCTGGGCCACCGCTCCCTCGCGCTGGATGTGGGATTAGGTGCGTAAGTGGGCAAGGAGGTGGGTTAAAGTGCGTGTGTGAAAGACAGAGAGAAAGAATGAGCTAGTGAGTGAGTGAATGGGTTAGTAAGTTGTGAGAGAGAGAGAGAGAGAGAGAGAGAGAGAGAGAGAGAGAGAGAGAGAGAGAGAGAGAGAGAAGGAGAGAGAGAGAGAGAGAGAGAGAGAGAGAGAGAGAGAGAGAGAGGGGGAGAGAGGAGAGGGGAGAGAGAGAGAGAGAGAGAGAGAGAGAGAGAGAGAGAGAGAGAGAGACTTAGATCCTCCTTCCGTTCAGATAACGTCTTGTCTGGCAGTACCAGTAAATACCTCCAACTTCCCCCGAATACCTGTTATGGGGCGCGTAAAACCCTCTCACTCCATTTATCTCATATTTATGCCGAACCCGATGGCCACTCTTGGTCTCAGAGCGTTCTTACTAACTGTCCGCAATTTCAATATCAACCTTTTTTATCACGGGTCTTAGCGGACGCGTTGAAATTTTTCGAATACACGTCGCGTTTTGCCATAAAGACCGCCGGGACTTAGATATGTTTACGGCGACACTTTTTACTCATATGCAGTACGGTCTGCAATTAAAACTTTCCCCTCGAACTTTCTGACATTGCTTTCCCGCTGGTCTACCGGATGTATAATTATTTTTCGTGTAACTTCAGTTTGCAGTGTTATGTATCTTTCTTATAATCCGTGTCGACGAAATACCTGCAAGATGTCGACAAGTAGTCAACAAGGCAGTTAGAGAACGTTTGCAAATAGACGGCAGGTTGTACATATAAATGCATACGAAATCTGGATACATTTAGGTCTGAGCGCACGTATGGAATATGCAATATCGACACATCCATAACTGAAGTTTCTAGATTCACATTCAAATAGAACTGCGATTGAGCAAACAGACTTTGAAGACAAAGAGAAGAAAAACTTATCCTAAACCACGTTTAACTTTAAACGTAACTCCAGCAACAATAATATTTCCATAAACTACCACCAGTAACCACTCATCACTAATACAGTCGATATGATATGAATTCGATATGAGATTCCCTTCCAGTGTTGACGGTGAAAAGGAACTCGCAGAAACGCCATTCCAGCGGACCAAGATGTACAGTACAAATGAAAGGCGCACAGAGTCGTTGCGGAATTCCTTCCACCATTACATAATCCGATCCATAATGACTCAAGAGGGAGTGTCAGCGAGCACCATTTCCATATGCAAATACTTTGGAATGTGATGCTTACCTGGAATAACTTATACTTGGTTACACTACTGTTTTGGCAAATCGAGACAAGGCAAGGCTGGTGGTTTTCAGCAAATATTTATAACCACAGGCCCTCACTATCTACAAAGGTTAGAACGAGCAGAAATCAGCGCTTGGAAATTCGTCTTTCTTCCTTTTGTCTTCGCATTTTCCCTTGTGTGTTGTTTTCATCAGCGACCCCCGTTCCTTCCTCTCTGTTTTCAGCCCGATCGTTACTCCCTTCTCCATCCTCATTTACTTCTTCACCTCTTTCCCTCTCGCAACACTCCTCTTTTTTCGTCTAATTCCTCATCATCAACCTACGTTTCTTCCCCGCATCCACTCCTCGAGCCGCACCACCAACTGGCGCCGCAAGAAAATGCACGAAAAATAGAGCCTGTTAACCGTACACAAGAAAGTGTGCGGGAAATAAATGCACGTGGAAAGGAAACGACAGATATGGCGGAAGAAAAAAAGGAAAAAAAAAAAACTTTGAAAATCTGTGTCCATGTTTGGAGTTTGCTGTAAGTGAGGTGGCTTTCGGTGGCTGCGGCGCCCTGAATACATTTGTTTCTTTTATAGGTAATGTGGGCCCCACGTGAAGAACATGCAGGGGCAAAACACGGACTCTTACTGATATGTAAATCAACTTCAGTGACTGTGCAACGCATGGCCAACATGGCATAGCCCCAATCTACATATGCAT
>NC_051392.1:28944914-28947414 GCF_015228065.2 Penaeus monodon | reverse complement strand
CAAACACACGCACACATTCTATACATACATATATATATATATATAATCTATATCTATATATATATATAATATATAATATAATATCTATCTACTTATATACCTATATAGATATATATATATATATATATTATATATTATATATATATTATATATATATATATATATATATATATATATATATTATAAATATGATACAGGCATGCATACATTACATACATACAGACACACACACACACTCACACACACACACACACGCACAGAGAGAGAGGAGATGAGAGAGAGCGAGGGAGAGAACGAGAGAAGATGATGAGGAGAGAGGAAGAGAAATCCCTGAAGTTTAAGACTGAGAGAAGGAGAGAGAGAGAGGGGGGGGAGTAAGAGAGTTGAGAGCTGAGACTAGGAATCTACTCGAGGACTGAGGATGTGATCAAGAGAGACGAAGGAGAGAGACGAGAGGAGAGAGAGGGGGCTGATACGAGAGCCGAGAGAGAGAGAGGGAGGAGATGAGAGACGCGGAGAGAGAGAGAGAGAGCGAGAGAGAGGAGCAATGATGCAATAGAGACAGAGGAGAGAGAGAACGAGAGAGGAAGGAGAGACGAGAGGAGACTGAGAGGAAAGAGAGAGAGAAAGAGAGAAAGAGAGAGAGAGAAAAAGAAGGGAGAGAAAAAGATCACACACGGAGACAAGAGAAAGAGGGAGAAAGGGAATAAAAAGAGGGAAAAGAGAAAGAAAGAGAAAATGAGACTGAGAGAAAGAAGAGAGGAGAGAGAGAGAGAGAGGAGCGAGCCGAGAGAGGAGAGAGATGGAGAGGGAGAGGAGAGAGGAGGAGGGAGAGACGAGAGTAGAGAGAAAGAGGGGAGAAGAGAGAGAGAGAGAGAGAGGAGAGAGAGAGAGAGGAAAGAGAGAGAGAGAGAAGAGAGAGAGAGAGGAGAGCGACGAGAGAGAGAGAGAGAGAGAAGAGAGAGAGAGAAAGAGAGAGAGAAAGAGAAAAGAGATGAGAGAGAGAGAGAAGACCGAGAGAGAAGACGAAAGCAGAGCACGAGAGAGAGAGACGGAGCGCGGACTGAGAGAGACAGTGAGAAGTGAGAGGAGAGAAGAGAGAGAAGAGTGGAGAGGGAGAGGAAGAGAGAAGCAGGACAAGTGAGAGAAATGGAGGTCTGATAGAAAGTTGGCAGGGCGGCGCGTGGGCGTGCGGGTGATAGCAAGGGAGTGTTCCATCATCCCGGCTGCTCAAAGGGCGTCCGGAATACCAAGCCAGCGGCGCCTCACCTGATGTGTTGAGCCTAATGTATGACGGACAGATTCTTACACATCGTGCGGCCATTCGTCGAGCTTACCGGCATCGCTGCCTTATGCGCCGGCGATGACAAGGGGCCGGCGAGAGGTCGACGCGATGGCCATGAATACGTTGCCCGAGACTCGCTTGCCGTCTCCTCTGGCCTCTGGGCTTTGTTGGCACGTGGCGTAAGCAGCTTTATTTCTTATGGTAATTGGTTGCCTCTTCTATCTGTCTCTTCTTTTAGTTCTCTCTCTCTCTCTCTCTCCTCTCTCTCTCTCTCTCTCCTCTTCTCTCTCTCTCTCTCTCTCTCTCTCTCTCTCTCTCTCTCGGTCTGTCTGCCTGCCTGTCTGCCCGAGTGTCTGTCTATCAAATCTATCTGTCTACTCGAGTCTCTCTCTCTCTCTCTCTCTCTCTCTCTCTCGCTCCTTCTCTCGCTCTCTCTTTGTCTCTGTCTCTGTCTCTCTCTCTCTCTCTCTCTCTCTCTCTCTCTCTCAATTTCAAGAACAAAAGAGACGGCTTGTCGCGCGGCCCCGAAGTGCGAGCGAGTGCGAGTGGTCTTATTGGATTAGCCTCACAAGCCCCAATTTGACGATAATACATAAATGTAAGACTCGGACACGGGGTTTAGCAATCTGTGGACCCGATTCTTCAGGCCATTTGCTCCGTGTGAGGCAATTTTTCCAGGTATTCGTACCACCGGGCTATTATCCCCGAACAGTGTGGTGAGGGATATAGCGGGCGGCCGGGCGCGAGACGTGGCCCTGTGTGGCATGATGATTTTCGGCGGGGATGTGGTATCTTCTGAAAGGGCCTTAGAGTTCAGTAAAAACACTTCCCTAATGTGTCCTATATCTATCTATATTTGTCTATTTTATACGCTGACAACATCTATGTAGTTATTATATATGTTTATATGAGTGTATATACGAAGGAAACGATATTTATTATTCTTCATGAATTTATCTTTCTATTTACTTACCCTTTAAAACCCTTGCTCTTTGCCAACTGATTCCTGCTTTACAGACTTTCGAAGTTACAACATTAAGTGGTAGAATTTCCTTAGAAAGTCCCTTAAACTCTTTTTTGCCTGATTCTTTCCAGAGTATTCGAGAACTTCGCTTCATTGCCAATCATTTACGATGAAGACCAACAAACATTAGATGAAGTTGTTCTCTCTCTGGCTTATCAAGAGTCGTTCGCTAACACGTCATCACAAACATG
>NC_051392.1:28914914-28924914 GCF_015228065.2 Penaeus monodon | reverse complement strand
TATGGATCTAGAGTAAGGTATGGCGTCCTGTTCACTGTAAAGTTATATGAATTCCTGGCATGAAAAAAGAAAGGATGCCTTGCTGGCACCATTTCCACTCTCAAGAAAGAAGAAAAAATGCGTTTTATCTGATAGAGCGCGTATCATAACAGGTGAGGTGATGGTAACTCCTCACTAGCGACAGCCAGAGGTCGCTGAAAGTGCATCGTCATCGGCTTTCTATTAGAGAAGTGATCAATACGACACGACCATCATTTCCAGCTGTGAGAAACCGCGTACAAGATGGGGTTGATATGAGGTGGTACACGTTCCCTGCACAAGATGAGGCGTTGGGCCCTGACCAGCGCAACGAACATGCCCTGCGATGACAGACTAAGAATCCCTCACCCGCTGTTCTCGGGACATAACTCTCTCTCGGACGAAGGCGGTAATGTCTTATATCACTGATAATAAGATTGGCGCTCTTGTTGACTGATACTCCACGTTGTTTTGCTGGGAGGAACGTTCTGATTTTATCTTGAAGTGCATATAAATAAGGTAGAAGGAGGTAAATTTAATTGCTAACCAAGTTATCTACAACATTCCTTTCTCTCTATAGATCTGACTAGTTTATGGCTAACTTCTTAATAATCTGAATAAGATGGATGTTGAAAAGCAAGAAATCAAATTAACATAATGTATTAAATGTGAAAAATAAATTTCTTCTATGTCGACTGTCTTTTCTATGTTACTTTTTCTGACAAAGATGCACGTCTTTATTATTTTCCTAATCCTGATCATAATGATTTCTTAAATACAATTTAGCGGTGCAAACAGAACAGCAATAGCTTGTCCTAAACTTGCCTCTAAATCAGTTTACACATAACAAACGGGAATTCGACAGGGGAATAAATCTACCGCCCTAGTTGGCAAATATGCTTAGTTCTGATTTACCTTCACAAAGTCAAAATAATCAGTGAAGCGATTCCCAGTTTGCACGCGTTTAACCGTTAGCTCAGCGCAATTCTTATTCTAAACTTGTCCTTCTACTGTATTCAGGTAATTACTCATTCACATCCATGGCCTTCGGGGTTAGTTTGAAACACGCAACATATTAAAAGATATTACCTGCTGAAAGTATTTCAAAATCTCTATCAAATATCCATCTGCAATCTAGAATTCCCTCTGGCAATAGAAAACCTTCGTGCCTAATTGCAAATCACTTCCCTCACTCTATTTATCGTAGTTTAACAAACTGAACAAAACCATGTTTTAACTACTTCCATTACCGAGTGAAACAACCTCGCACACAAACTTAATGCGAGACTCATCGCATTATCGTCCTCGCGGAGTGCCTCGTGGGTGGCCCACTCAGGGAGACCCCAAATGGCCCTGCAACTGATAACTCAACCCCCAAATAGACCGGGTTGCCATACACCATATGCAACATAAAGATCGGGCTTTCGGTCTCTCCAAATACGTCTTACGTGTGAAGAGAACCGGGAGCTCGCACGGTAGTGACTTGAAGGAGGTGCGAGCTAGGGAAGCGTTAATCAGATAAATAAATATTACTTCGCAATAATAGCAATTCTATTATTATTAGTATAATCTGAGTTTATCTTTTTATCACTGCTTTATATCATCACAAATGTTATCAGAATAGCGCTCAAAATATGTTATTACATGACTTTTAATAGTCTGCAGTGATAACGGTCGGATATTAATTATACTATTACTACTACAGCTAATATCTTTATAAGCAATACTACTGCTACTGGAACTGCTACTGTAATAGAAACAATAATAATAGGAACAAGAACAGTAATATTAATTATGATGATGACACTAATAATGATAATAATAATACAATAATAAATAATAGTCATGATAATAGTAGTAGCAGTAGTAGTAGTAGTAGTAGTAGTAGTAGTAGTAGTAGTAGTAGTAGTAGTAGTAGTAGTAGTAATAATAATAATAATAATAATAATAATAATAATAATAATAATAATAATAATAATAACAATAATAATAATAATAATAATAATAATAATAATAACAATTATTATTATTATTATTATTATTATTATCATAATGATGATGATGATGATAAAATAATAATCGTAATGATAATAATCATAATGATAATAACAACAACAACAAAAACAATAATACCAATAGTAATAGTAATAATAATAATACCAATAACAATAATAATAAAAATAATAACCACAATAATGATAATGTTGATGATACTAATAATAAAAAATAATAACAAAACAATAATAATAACAAAAACAATAACACAAGCAATTATAACATTACATTGTACGAACTCATAACTAAAAACACCCATAATGCCTGCAAATTTCCCTTTGTCAGCCGCAATGTCAAAACCAATGTATTCTCATCCCTCCATCAACCAATAAGCTCCTAATCAGCCAGTAATAAGGATTGCTTTACAATAATACAAAAAAAATACTAATAGAATAAAGCCCCTTCATAATGGGTCGCTTGTAACTTTTAGATCAACATTTTCTTCCCCCTTTTATGTCTCCTTTGTCACTCCATTGTCAGTTCATTGCAAAATTCGTTGAATGAAATGGGCAGGATAAATGTGGTGTTTTTTCGCCTTCCCTTAAATGATTATATGCAGGCGTGGCCATCCTGGACCCGCCCCGCCTTGCAAACACTAACACCTGCCATAACTCAGAGCTAATTGGACACTCTCCCTTAGTTTATAAGTCCTACGGAGCCCTGGTCGTGTGAGATACTTTAGGATATTATCGTAGATGTCGACAGCTGAGCGAGTCGTAAATCTAAATAAATATCAGATGTTTCAGGAGAAGCTCTGTGATATTTAGATACGTTGATCTGTCAGTAACAGTTCAAATCATTGGATATTAAACCAGAATTAAGGTATAAAAAACTGGTGACGTGGAAAAAAGTGGTCGGACTATTTTTATGTCAGTCACCCCTGCATATCCGTAACCCTCCGTCCTTCTATACACTTCTTGTCTAGGTTGGAAGAGCCAAAAGAAAACGAGGATTACGAAAGGAGAAACATTATTTACAACTACAATCCATGTGCAATCGCAAAATAAACATAAAATATATACCCGTTTAAACTTATCA
Source organism: Penaeus monodon (assembly GCF_015228065.2). NCBI lineage: Eukaryota > Metazoa > Arthropoda > Malacostraca > Decapoda > Penaeidae > Penaeus > Penaeus monodon. The sequence goes on along the minus strand of NC_051392.1, from coordinate 28,921,803 downwards.
AAAAATCCAAATCACCGAAATTAAAATTGTGATTACAGTGACAACGTGCAGGGGACAACAAATCAAATCCGAGTTTCAACCGTGGCTGTCGAATTCAGCCCATACTCACAAAACGCCGACAGATCAAGTTTCCTTGCCCCATTTCAAGTGAGCCTAAGTACTCGCGGCAACAAATTAGCCGGGGGGTGAAAACCAATCAACACGTAATATCCTAATTTGCCAACCCTCCCTCCGGTTGCAGTTGCTGATTCGTTATTTATTTTGCACAGTAAATGCATCTTCCTATCGAATGGTAAAACGGACAAATAGATAAAGAAGCACCGCGTTGCGTAGCCTAATCACCTGCTCGTGCCCTGGAGGACTTCATGTTATCTATGCCAAGCAATTAAGCTGCCGAACACCCAGGTGGTGAGAAACGCCCTGGGGGTTCATAGCTCCTCGGGGGATGGCTGGTCATGAGGGCGAAAGGAACGTCGTGAGGGAAGAGGGAAGCCAAAGGACCAATGGAGGTCACGAGAGGGCGACGCGCAAGTCAACGAGGGAAAGTACGATTTTGCTTTCCAGTGCTTTGGGTTTGCGGGGATGTAAGGGTCTATGGCACTGAAAGCAGCTTACTATGGGGAAATTATCAGGTCGAGGGAATATCAGTGTAACCGAAAAACAATTTTAAAAAGTTTGGACGTGTGATATTTTCTGTTCACTTTTCTGTGATGGGAGTCGTTGACAGCTATAATTACACAGATTTCGTAAATCTTGGAGGGCACATCGTAGATATCATATGAGAATTACGATCCACAAACACAAGACCGTAATCATAACGAAAAAATAATAACACCGCAACTAAATACATGTGCAATAGCCTTAAATAGCCTTTATGTTTAATCAAGTTTTATTGTGAATTCGTCTAGATTCGTCCGGATTGCTTTAGCCTCTCTGGGATGGATTTGATTTTATTCAGTTAGACTCGATTCATTTCGATTAGGCTGAAGTGATGTACTGGAAAACGCCTGCACAAGACTGGCTGTAGCAGAAAAGCGAGTAAATCCTATGGGAAGGAAATTAGGTTGGATATAAGATTATAGACTTTAATATAAATGCGTTTACGGTGGATTAGATTAAAGTTGCTTTGGCCGTTAAAATATCTTAAGTAATATCACCCATTACAATTACGAAAGTAATAATATCCGTGTCTATTAATTACCTCCTTATGTATACACGTACATGTGAACAGAATTATCCTGAATGTGGACAGACAAGTGAGTGAGTAAGGGCTTGGCCTGGGTACGTTCAGACTGAATCACATCGCTTTAAAATCAATGAGAACAAAACGGAATGGTTAACTGAGGCTTAATTAGCTCCAGTTCCGCCCTGGCGTCTCGGCGAATAATACCCGTGAGATGAGCACTTGCGTGGTGGGTTCTTTGTTCAGCCCCGTAAAACCAGAACCTGTGTTGCCTGACAGGACTCCCTAACTTGTGATTCTATCGTCTTATAATGGCACGGCGACTCTCCTTCTAATCAGCCGGGTCGTCACTAATGAAGCAGAGTTACTAGAACATTTGCCGAGGAGGAGAGTAGTAAATTGGGTCGCGATATTCTAGGTTTCGCGATAGCCATATGCCGCTCGGCCATTGACACCGAAATGAAGGAAAATAGCGGGTGGGGAGCTTATCGCCTTCACCGCACCACGGCGTCAATGTTGCTGTCATCCCTGATATCATCAAGAATGTCTCTGCATCATGATCAAAAATAGACACCAGCGTTAGCGTTCGGCACACGACCGGTGCCCTTATCCAAGCCGTGCCATCAAGCAATCACTATCAGCCGTCCACCGCCACCGCCACTACGTCATCACCACAGTCGCCATCGTCGCAGCCGACGCATGACCCGAACGGCGGCCGCTCTCCCGCCCGACACCCGACGGGAACAAGTCCGTGACAGGGAGCTTACGGGGACAATGTGGCCGCGTCGGGTTACAGCAGGGTGGGGGTGGAGCGGGAGTGGGCACTGGGAAGGGGGGTACAAAGGTATGAAGCGTTAGGATGTTGGGCAAGGGGGAGAGGAAAAAGGAGGGGGGGAAGGCTATAGACGTGAATGTGGACGGTTGCACTTGACAGATGAATCGCTGGCGTACATAGTCTAGTACAACGAGAGAGAGAGAGAGAGAGAGAGAGAGAGGAGAGAGAGAGAGAGAGAGAGAGAGGAGAGAGAGAGAAAGAGAGAGAGAGAGAGAGAGAGAGAGAGAGAGAGAGAGAGAGAGAGAGAGAGAAGAGAGAGAGAGAGAGAGGAGAGAGAGAGAAGAGAGAGAGAGGAGAGAAGAGAGAGAGAGAGAGAGAGAGAGAAAAGAGAGAAGAGAGAAGAGAGAGAGAGAGAGAGAGAGAGAGAGAGAGAGAGAGAGAGAGAGAGAGAGAGAGAGAAATTTCACCAGTCTGATTATTTTTCCTTGTTCCTTTCCCCCCTCTGTCCACTAACTATTCCTTCATGCTCGGAGTGACATTCGGTTGGCGATACCTAAAACCCCGGGCCAGGGGGAGGGGGGTGGGTCGAGCCAGAAGGGTGTCGGGGCAAAGACGCTCCCGCTGAGGTCTGTCCTCGACATCTCTTCGGAGGCCACTTGATCCTCGGCCGCAAAAAAGGAGAAGGTTGTACAACACAGCGGTGCTGGGTGGGTAGGCTGGGGGGAGGGGGGATGGAAGGGGAGGTGAAGAACTCGACACCTACCCTTATTATCCCCCGCAATTCGATGTTCGTTCTAAAAAGAAATATATTTTCGTCTAACCATGTACCCAGTCATCGCTGCGCATGACCTGGTTAAATAATTCTCCCGTTTCAATTAATGTACTCGACTACAGTTATAAGACTAATAGAAAATGCAAATAAAAGAAAAAGAGAGAGAGAAGCAGAGAAAGAAAGTAAAAGAAAACGACGAGAGATGAGGTCAGGTTGGAAGCAAAGCCATTAATACGTGGGAAATTCGATATCCACTCCCGCCGTTCGTTCTCTTCTTCAGGCTGCTTCCATTTCCAGTCTCAGTCAAACAAATCATCCTTTTCGAAAGAATGTCTGATTTTCACAACGGCTTTCGTCCCAGCGCAAAGTCACACGCGTCCGCTTGCCTCTAATGCCAGTCTTTCTCTCATTCGTTGCACGACACTTTCCTCTTCGTTGTCTTCCGACTCATCCGCCACTTCGCCCCTATCTGAAATTAGCTTTCTCTTCAGCCTCCTGCCTCACTTTCCTTCATCTAATCCCACCGAGGCTCAACATTACCTGCCATTCCTCAGTGCGTCACGCGTTCCTCTGCCTCGTACTTTCGCCAAGGGTCGTTATTTTCCTCTTCTCGTTTCTCGTCGACCTTGATTTCGACTCGCAGTTTTTCTCCTTCGGTTCAGGTTATCTGTCAAATGCATTTTCCCGATATCGCCCCTCCCTCTATCGGATCCAAGGGTCCTCTACGCAACAGCTTTTTGTTTATTCTTGTGCGATTTTTCTTTTGCATGAATCTTGTTGGTCTTACTGTCGTTTTTATTTCCCTGTATTAGTGATTCTCCATTGTCCTTCCTGTCCTTAGACATCTCAGCCGATCTTGAGAATTCCTATCATTAATCTATCCATCCCCTAATTATATGTAGAACCCTTTCCCCGGCCATGCCCTTTATCTTTCGCTACTCCCTACCAACAGTGCCCGTCCCTCTGCCTTTCTTCTGCCATCGGCTACCATCAATATCTGCCTAATATCCCCTGCCAGCCCCTGCTCCCCTGGTCCCCATCACTCCCTCGGGGTGCTAGTGGCGTGTCCGGGTCCTTGTGGGCGCCCCTGCCAACTCCCCCCCCTCCCCCCATCTGGAAGGCTTCGCTGTCCGTCTTGGTTTTCCTCCTGGGCGTAACCGGATGAGGCGGGAGGGCGGCGTTTGGGCCGCCTCACACGCATCGCCACGATCATCTCACGTTGCGGCATCCCGGCGGGGAAGGGAATCAGGGGAAACCCCAGCGTCTTGCGGGGGAGAAAGGGAGAACGAGGGACAGAGGGAATGGAGAAAGAGGGCAAATGGAAGAAGGAAAAGGAGAGAAGGAGAGAGAGAGAAAGAGGGATAGAGATTGATAGATAAATAGATAGATAGACAGAGATAGATAGATAGAGATAGATAGATAGATAGAGATAGATAGATAGAGAGAGAGAGAGATTTATACCATCATCCTTAGATGCAAGAGGTCGACATTTCTCATGCAGAAGGGAAAAATACAATCCAGGTCACGCCAAGAGACCTTGCTCTTCCTCCTCTTCCTTCCCACGAAAATATATTTTGTTATTTTCGAGAATATGATCCTCGGCGCGACTTCTGGCAACGCAGGACGAAGTAATAGGACGGGACAGGAGGCAGACGAGCAGACCGCGGCATGGTGTGCAGTCTGCGGTCTGCTCGCCGCGACTCCGCTTACACCACACCTACCTTGCACCACACGCCCGCACCACGACGTACTTACACTGCCACACCATCTTGGTCACACTCCGACACCATAACAGGCCGTGCTCGCAATCTCATACCTTATGCACCTTAATCTGCATTTCTATGCAATATCTTCCTTCTCCGTATCAACACAACACACTGTACTTAATTTACACATACAGTACAACCAATTTTGAAATTACCATTTTAACCGCCCACGTCACTCACTGATCTGGGACCATCCTAGAAACCACGAGTCGGTACAGCGCCAGATCGGCCCAACGTCCCTCGGCCACGCCATGTCTTAACATTTCCACTCGGGAATACCTAAACATTTCCCTTATTGTTATCGATAAGCTATAACCTTATCAAAAAAGTAACGCTCAAGTTCTTATAAGTAATCTGTAATATTGCCGATAAGCTTTAACGCATAATTGTTTACCCTTAAGCTTTACTTCTATGCGTGAGTTTTAACACCCATTTTAAAACAGAACTCTAATCTAGTCTAAGTTTTGATTCCATGATAAAGCCTTAATACTCAAATTATTACCAACAAGCTTTATTCTCTCCAACAAATTTCAACGTTAAAGTTCTTATCAATAAACTAAAATTTGTTCAGTCAATAAGCTTTAATGCTCCACCTAACTAATCCTATACGAAACATAAAACACACATACTCTCGAACAAGTGTACACATCGCTCTCTGTTCTGAACTCATCAGCATTCACACACTCTCCCGAGATACTTCTTTTGCAAATGCCAGTCCTTTCAACTTCGCAGTGGGACGTATTCATTGCAAGCTAAAAAATGCCAGTGACGTAAAAAAAAATAACGCGAGTTTTCCACAGCCTAGAAATTTTACTGCTAGTATTAACATTATCATCACAATTATTATTGTTTTTATTATCATCATAATCATTACCATCATCATTATTGTTGTTGTCGTTGTTGTTATTATCAATAGCTTTATTACCAGTATTATTACTGTTATCATTATTATCATGATTATTATTATCATTATCATTAATATTATCATCATTATTATTATTACCATCATCATTATCATCATAATTACCATCATTTATCATTAGTGTCATTATTATTTATGTTATTATCAGCACTGCATATGATCATGTCTTGCTCCCCTTGCTTATCTCTTTTAATACTTTTAATATGCTTCTCCTTAATCCTTATCACTTCCAGATTTATTCGTTTTATCTAACCTGGCTCTTCTGCTTTTCTCTATTTCTCCTTTCCATCCTTTTCCTTTTCCCAACACTTCTCTATTTTCCACCACTTTTGTAGCCTTGTTTCTTTCCTAATTTCATAACACAACACAGTAATTCAGTTTTCGAACTACGTCTACATCTCTCAATTTACGTTCCTTTCCCTTCCCCTTCCTCCTCCTACCCCCTACCCCTTCCCCTCCGCCTCCGCCACCCCCTCCTTCCTATATTTACCATTCATTACGTAACCGGATCAGGAAAAACTCCCAAAGAAACATACAATACCTAATCTCAGGATGAGACCCCCCCCCCCCAAGTACACGAAGTACATACGTGCCCACGGATAGCACACCTGCTCACTGCTCGCCATAAATACACGTGAAACGGAAGCCTTCATATGACCAGAATTCTTAGTACTTATAATCTTCTTACAACTACTTAGGAGATTGTGGGGAGACTGTGACTCGTATTCTCAGTGAAAAATGGTCAACTCAGATAGGAGCGGTGGAAATGTCAGAAGACTGAAACCTTGCAGGATGTTAATTTCCCCCCTCCCCCTCGATTCATTATGTAATTAATTTAGACTAAGCTGCTCGTTTGGCTGAGGTATGCCGCATCTTAATACTTATTTGAAAGTTGTTTGACTAACTGTACGAAAATGTAAATCTGTTCAGAAAAAGGTCAACGCACCTTGCAGACTGTGCACACAAACACACACACACACACACATTGCACTTTGTAAGAGATTTGCCAGCGCAAGACATATTATCATATAAATTACTTGTTTCTCGCCGAACAATACAGTAATAAGCCACTAGTAAGGTAATGAAATGGAGCTACCCAATTCTAAACAGGTTTTAGCGCAGGTACGAAAACCGCCATATTACATCTTTACTTCCAGGATCCCAATAAATTTGCATTCCCCTTTTGATTTCCCAATCTTCACCAACACGCAAACAAGAATGGAGATTTTACTTTTTTTAATATTCATATTTCGGTTGCATATCTAGCAATTGCATCCTGAACAGCACGTATTGTCGACACTATCGGCGTGCCTCGCTACCCACCAATTAGCAGAGCGCGAACACGGCGATTTTTAGTAAACAAAGGGGGAGGTTGGGAAACCCGACACCTTCGCTGGCTGCCAACACGCGGGCGCTTGAGGGGAAGGAGGGGGAGGGAAGGGGCGGGAAGGAGGGGACAGATGGGGAGCAA
>NC_051392.1:28909914-28912414 GCF_015228065.2 Penaeus monodon | reverse complement strand
TTCTTCCTCTGTCTCTCTCTCCATTTTGTTCCCCTCTCTCTCCACGGTCTTCCTCTGTCTCTCTTTCTCTCTCCACTTTTCATCTCTCTCTCACTCTCTCTCTCTCTCTCTCTCTCTCTCTCTCTCTCTCTCTCTCTCTCTCTCTCTCTCTCTCTCTCTCTCTCTCTCTCTCTCTCACTCACTCACAACAAGGGTCTAACAATCGTTAATGTGTTCTATATCACAGAGAGCAAAATCCAGCTAAAGTGAAATCCGTAAATAAGGTTGGATTCAGTGCCAGGTTTTCGATACTAAGGGAGGGCGTCTCCCTCCCGCCGTTCACGCAACCTCTGTCAAGATCTGAAGATGCATGTTTATTTCGTCTTGCTGAAGCTTGCCCTTGTCTGGCATGTCTTGCGTGTTTTCATTTCTTTGTCGAATCGCTAACAGACAACTCGCATGCAAATGAGGAAAATGCAATCTGGAGAACGTCGTCACCCCTTACGTCAAGATTCAAGGCAACCTTCCAGCGTATCAATGGCAGGGAGTAATCTATTGCCGCGTAAAAATAAAGTTTACCGACTTTCCGTGATCGGGTCGAGGCTACCAATACATCAATATGGCGGGAGAGAACACAAACACGGCCTCGGTTGTGTCAGAGCTAGATTTATAAAGGCGATGCGTGCCTCCGTCTCTCGTTTATATAACTAGGCAGTATATTAGCATAATAATACAATGGCCATTCCCGGATCATTAAACCTTACTTATAAGGCCGCTAGAAGTTTGAGTGATTGCATTCCAGGCGGCGTTCGTTTGCACAGGAACTATTTAGGCCACATCGTGCACATTACTCGTCGGTGCTTATCGCTAGCAGTCCAGCCAATCACGAGCAATACGGGGGATGACGTCACGGCGAGACTCCATCTGGTAAGCTGGAGGTAATATCTGCAACCTGGAAACGGTTACTTATTTGCGATTCTTGAAGAGGGTAACCGCGCTCTTTTTCTCGGCATCGGTGATCCGAGCTGCCAGAGTGAGGCTAATAAGTACCTCCCTGATTCTCCAATGAGGGCTGATCACCAGCTGCGTAGGTTCCAGTGGCCTATAAGAAACCCGCTCCCTTGCGCGGCCGTAAGAATGTCTGTCCTGATGCATGTTCCGAAGGGTGTCATGGCCGTAGGCGGCGTGATGATCCTTGTTATTAGGGGCATTACACCATATGGATCCGCGTGTCTCGGCCCTTCCAGTCTCCGCCGATAAGCAGCAAGATCACCTGAGATAAAGGCAGATGAAGGCGCACTGCAGAGGCCAATTACTTCTGCAGCTGCTGTTGCTTTTGCGCTTGCACTGTGTTAAGAGAACCTGGTGTATTTATCGGAGCTAAAAGGCAGCAGCATTTTCTTTTGCGTGTGTGTGTGTGGGAGGGGATGTGTGTCTTTATATTCATTTATCTATTTAACTCTATGTGTGTTTCTACCATACATACACACATACATGCGTATGTACATACATACATACATACATACATACACACACATACATACACACAAACACACACACACGCACGCACGCACGCGCCCGCGCACACACACACACACACACACACACACACACACACACACACACACACACACACACACACACACACACACACACGCACGCACGCACGCACGCACGCACGCACGCACGCAAGTATATACACAAAAACTTAGATATTAGTATTGCAATATGCATGCTTTATACTCCAAGACGTCTATGTGATTTTTTAGACAAACGCGAAGACCAGCAGGACTGCGAACAGGTTCCAGCATTCTTACAGAGGCGAACATGGCTATTCAGTGAACTCAGTTTCGGCAAAAGCCACCGCGCGTTATGTTCACAGAGAATCTTTCCGTTATTTTTTATGACCGTTTTGAATTTCAGTGGTTCGTAACAGAACTACGCAACTACACGTGGATCCACACATGCACACGCACGGCTGCTGCCACGTACACACACTTACATACTCACTTTCCCTCTCTTCTCTCTTCTCTTCTCTCTCTCTCTCTCTCTCTCTCTCTCTCTCTCTCTCTCTCTCTCTCTCTCTCTCTCTCTCTCTCTCTCTCTCTCTCTCTCTCTCTCTCTCTCTCTCTCTCTCTCCTTCCCTCTCCCTCACACACACACACACACACACACACACACACACACACACACACACACACACACATACATACATACATACATATATATATATATATATATATATATATATATATATATATATATATATATATAATAATATATATATAATATATATATATAATATAATATATATATATATATATATATATATATACCTTGAGTTTCAATTTCCGAAACGGTTTAATTCGCTCGGACAGTAATTGTTACATGACCAGATGTGCGTGAAAGGCGTTGCTTGCTGCTCTTTGTGTCTTATATTCTTTGTTTTCGCTATGAACGTTATACATCTTTTAAATTTTTCCGTATTTTGAACATCATTTTTTAATTTCTGGAGTATTCA
>NC_051392.1:28902414-28904914 GCF_015228065.2 Penaeus monodon | reverse complement strand
TGTGTGTTGTGTGGTGTGTGTGTGTGTGTGTGTGGTGTGGTGTGTGTGTGTGTCGTTGTGTGTGTGTGTGTGTGTTTGTGTGTGTGTGTGTGTGACGTGTGTGTGTGTGTGTGTGTGTGTGTGTGTGTACGTGTGTGTGTGTGTGTGTACGTGTGCGTGTGCATAATGCATTATATAAGAAAGTTCAAAAGCATGGCTAATTCCGATCCCTTCTGCCATCAGCATCATAATTAACCGAAGCCCCTTCCACCAAAGCCAAGATTAACGTCACGACTTCAACCCAATTATCAATTTTTTAACAAGTCTTAGGGAAAATAAGGTCATGTTTTAATTGATAAAATAAAAACTGAAAAGGGTAAGACATGCCGCAAGGGTGGCAGGGCGTGGTTGCAGTGAGGACGGGGCAGTGTGGCGGGATGCAGGGTAGGGAGGCCTCGGTGGAGGGTGGGCGGAGCATAGTGGCAGGGTTGACAGGGCGTGGTTGCAATGAGGGCAGGGTACGCAATCATGCTTCCCAGGTAGGATGAGCGTGATGCCAGGATGGGAGGGGCATGCTAACACAGTAGACAGGTTTGCAAAAAGGACGGGGCCTCAATGAGGATGGGGCACGATGACACCGTTCCGGGGTGGGAGGAGCGTGGTAGCAGGGGGCGGGGCACGGAGTTAATGTCTGTAAACAATGCCTGGAGATGGGCGGAAAGGGGTAGCGGGAAGGGCGCGGCGCGGGGCGGGGCCGGCGGTGTCACGGCAGACGCGGCCGTCGCCGTCACTCCGCCGTCACGCTCCCGCCGCGGTTGCATACTCTAAAAGGTTAATTAATAGGCGCCGTCGCTGTTATCAATCATGGCCGGAATCAATTTCCATCGTTCACGCGATGCGGCCGGCGATAAATTATGCACGAGGAGGGATCATTGCCGCAATTAAGATGAGGTAAACACAATTTTCAGTCTAACCTTTGCCGCGTTTCCCGAGGCAGCTGGGCGGTGCAGCCAGCGCGGTCCTGGGATATAATTACCTGCTTGCCGGGAAACTTATTATTGAGCCATGATTATACGGACACGGCTGACGTGAATAATGAAGGACGATGCACTTAATCGGGATATTTCACAGTATGTGGAGGAATTTTCTATTCCGGGAAAGCTTGGAAAAAAGGAAAATAAAAAAAGTTTTTGCTTAGATCAACATCCGAGCAGTGATCCATTTAATTAGGGTTTTCCTCCACGAGCGCTAATTGAGCAGGCCTTGTGTAGAGAAGGTAATTCAGCGGAGCGAAGGCTATAATAACTCCCACCTTCTTTTTTGCCGCATCTCGTTACTCAAGACGTCTGTTTCCAAGCTGCTTACGGTCTCTCTCCCTCGCTCCCCGGGGCTATTGTCCGCGTTACTTCGTTACCACCGTGTTACCCCAGATTACCCTTTGGTTACCACCACTTGCCGCACTAACGTCACGATTACCTATGAGAGCTGCAAACATCCACATCGCCCTCCCCCTCTTCCCTGCCACGCTGTCTATGTCTTCACCACCCCATCTCATTTCACCCTTGTCCATCACTTTATTCCCTCTCCTGTTCCCCTTGTCTATCTCTTTTCCTCCCACTTCTGCCTTATCTCTCCTCCCCATCCCTTCAGCCCATTCCGCTTCATCCCTAATCCATTTCTGTATCCTCTTTTCCCTTTGCCATCCCCATCTCTCTCTTCTCTCTTTCCCTGTCCATCTATTCTCCATCCCCCTTCCCTCTCCCCTTCCTCCCTGTCCACCTACCCCCTCCCCTTCCTCCCTTCCACCTACCCCCTCCCCTTTCCCTTTCTTCCTGTACATCGCTCCCTCCAGCCACCATGTGTTGCTGTCATCACGCACTCGGTGGCGCCGCGCTCCCGGTGGCCTCGGGTCGTGCACCTCATTACTCCCCGTCACTCCACGCTGACCCGGTCATGGAGTGGGACTCGGCCTCGTCCGCAGGCAGCCGAGCACTTGGCAAAGACGGGGCTCTCCTTTGGCGGAGGGAAAGCTTCTTCGTCTTGCCGTTGGCTTCGCTGCTTTACCGGACCACACGCAGCGCCGCTGGTTTTCTGCGGTAACGCAAGTGTGAGGCGTGACAAGTGGCGGCGGCAATGCGCGGCTGATATATACATATATATGTATATATATTATATATAACATACACACATATATATATATATCATATTATATATAATATAATATATGTATATATATTTATATATATATATGTGTGTGTGTGTGTGTTATACACACACACACACACACACACACACACACACACACACACACACACACACACACACACACACACACACACACACACACACACACACACACATATATATATATATATATATATATATATATATATATATATATATATATATATATATATATATATATATAATAAATATATATATATAATATATATATATAATATATATTATATACATAATGATGACATAAACACGAATAACATCGTTGATCAGGCCCCACCCT
>NC_051392.1:28879914-28892414 GCF_015228065.2 Penaeus monodon | reverse complement strand
CCCTCCCATCCCTCCCTCCGCCCCCCTCCCTCTGTACCTTCGACGGCGCCCCTTCCGCTCTCCGCCCCCCCCTCCTCCCGGACCTCCAAAGACGGCACCCTGGGAACTGTTTGACTTTTTCTAGGGTCGCTGGGAGGAAATTGAAGGGTGAAGAGGAGTCGCCTGCGTTGTGTTTGTTAAGGATTAGGAGTCGGGGGCGGGGCAAGGGCACGAGGGGGAAGGGAGGGGGGGAAGAGAGGGGAGGGGGAAGAGGGGGGGACGGGGAAGGGAGGGTAGGGGGGGATGAGAGAGGCAGACAAGAGTGTGAAGGGAGGGTGTGAGAGAAAGACAGACAAAAGTGAAAAGGAAAGAGGCCCGGAGAAGGAAAGAGAGAGAGAGAGAGAGAGAGAGAGAGAGGAGAGAGAGAGAGAGAGAGAGAGAGAGAGAGAGAGAGAGAGAGAGAGAGAGAGAGAGAGAGAGAGAGAGAGAGAGAGAGAGAGAGAGAGAGAGAGAGAGAGAGAGAGAGAGAGAGAGAGAGAGAGAGAGAGAGAGAGAGAGAGGAGTGGGCGAAAGAATGGCAGAGAAGAAGGCGGAGGGAAGGGAGGGGGAAAGAGGGGAAAGAGAGGCTGGGTGAGGGAGAGGCAAGAGGGGAAGGGGAATGTGCAAGGAGGGAGACGGAAGTGAGGGGGAAGGGCAAGAAAGAGACAATAGGGGAAAGGGAGGAACACAAATGTATAGGAGAAATAGAAAAAAAAAATAGAAAAAACAAAATGAAGAAGCTATACAAAGAGACAAAAAACAGAACGAGAGAAGCAAGAGGAAGAGGAAAAGAAAAAAAAGAAGAAGAGAGAACAGAGATAAAAAAGAAGGGAAGAAAAGGAAGAGGGTAAACAAAACCGACGAAAAGGGAAAACCGACACAGAGGGGAAAAGTCGAAACACGAACCAAAGACAAGACTCAAAACAAACACAACAATTCCTTGCTGAAGTGAAGGGCCGAGTGCCAAGACCTCGCCACCTACAGGATGCCACGTAATGAAATGGAAAGAGAAAGTTGTCGTCGATTTTATACGTTTCCCTCCTTTGAAAAGGGACAGAAAGAGGAAGGAAACAAAAATGGAAGGAGTAGATACAAGGGAGAACTGGAAAGGGGAAAGGGTGAGGGTAGGGGTGGGGTGGGGGTGGGGGTGAGGAGGTAGCTCTGACAGCTGAGGATGTCACGCACAAGGGACTTCGGTTATAAGTTTTAATTGATTATATTATTCCAATCCGTGCTTATCCCGTGGGAGATATGCTAATTCTTGACAAATCTTCCCCGCTCAGAGTGGAAAAGTTATTAATATTATTGCACGTCGAGAGGAGCGGCTGGGGAAGGGGAGCAGAGGAGGGGGAGGGGGAGGGGAGCAGAGGAGGGGGAGGGGGAGGGGAGCAGAGGAGGGGGAGGGGGAGGGGGAAAATCGATGCCACTTTTGAATTGACTTATAACAAGTTTTCCTCTGAAAGAAAGTTTTGTGGAGGTGATTGCACCAGATTCGAAGGGCAGGACTTTTTTTTCGCAGCGCTGGAAAGATTGCAGGAAGTTTACATTTTCTCTTTTGAATTTTTGCTTCTCCTAACAGCTTCTGCCTCGGTTTCCTCTGCGTCTTCGTCGGGAGCGCAACGGCCTCCTCTCGCATGACCTCCTCCTGCGGTAGGGCGGCTTCTCCTGTCTCTAGACTCATTACCTTTATTCGGGCTTATTTGGCTGCGGGATAAATCCGATTTCAAAGGCTGAGTTCCATTATATTAACCTGGAAGTGTATTCTGATAAATCAATACGTAACTCCTACAAATCCCAAATTACATTAAAATAATACACGATAAGTAAATCCCATATTTTCTTCATTAAATTCAATAAACCCGTGAGTGATTCCCATAATTCCACAAAGAAATCCTATGAATCCACAAGTGCATCCTGTCAATCCAAAGCGACATCCTATATTTCCTCAAGTAAATTCTGTAAATCCACAAGTAATCCCTATCATTCCAAAAACCAAATCCCACGAAACCCAAATCAAACCCAATAAATCCACAACTAAATTGTTGAAATCCAGAGCCATACGCGCCGGCAGACTCTCCAATAAATGCCAGTTATCATGAAGTTTGTTAAAAAAAGAGAACTGTGCTGTTCAGAATCACTTCTTCAAACGTCTGACATCACAGCAAACTCAAGTTGGTTCGCTTCCCCTCTATGATTGCCGCCCCGAGCTTCCTCCGCTCTCCCCTCACCATCTTCTCCCTCTCCCCGCTTTCTCCCCTCTTCCATCCGCCCAGTCCTCCCCGCTACCCTCACTACCCTCTCTCCGCTCTGCCCTTATCATCCTTTCCCTGTCCCTGGTTTCCTCGCTCCCCTCAGTTTTCCTCTCCCGGCCCTGCTCTCTTCACCCTTTCTCTCTCCCTGCTTCCCTCGCTCTCCCCTCAGTTTTCCACTCCCTGCCCTGCCCTCTTCCCGCTATCGCCGCTCTTCCTTTATCAACCCTTCCCTTTCTCCACCCTCCCGCACTCCCCCGCCGCCCTTGCCCTCCCCCCTCCTCACCTTGCGACCAAAGATCAAAGACCGTCTGTAAGCTCACATCTCGACCCCGTCCACGCCCCCTGCGTCTTCCTCAGGTGATGGAACTTACTGATGTGAAAAAAATTGCAAACAAAAACAAAAACAAAAGCAAAAATAAAAGTATTTTTTATCATGGTAAAGAAAGAAAAGAAAAGAAAAAACGGAAATAAACCGACTTTTTTGCGCGCGTCCACAATACAAGGCGAGCAGGAGACAACTTCCCGTAGACGCCATTTTACCTGAACACTAATTAAGGATGTGCCGCTTCCCCCTCGAGGTTATCGGGCGACACATTATGAGCTATGCCGGCAGGGGGCGTCGCGACGCCAAGGTTAATTCCCGCAGGAAACGCACGCCCTCGAGGATAGCAGCGCGCACAAGGGAAGGGGCGCTGGGATGGTGGGGGCAGTGGGAGTGGAGTTAGGGAGTGGGGGTGAATGCGGACGAGGTGGGAGGCGGTGGAGGCCCTGGGGAAGGGGGTGGAGGGGGAATGGGACGAGGATGGAGGGGGTAGAGAAGGGAGATAAAACAGTGGGAAGGTGTGGGACCGGGTTGCTGAGGCTGATATGAAGAGGTGGAAGGACAGAGCTTATAGAGAAGGGGGAAGGAGCGTTAGGGGAGGATGTTGGGGGTGGAAGAAGGGGAGGGTGGAGAGGGGTAGGGATCGGGTAGGAAGTGCATGGCCCCGCAGGGAAAAGAGAACAGGGACACCTCGACAACAGCAATGCTACCACTACCTCGCTAATAATAATAATAATTATTATTATTGTTGTTATTATAATAGTAATAGTAATAGTAATAATAATAATAATAATAATAATAATAATAATAATAATAATAACGACAATAATAACTATAATAATAATAATAATAATAATAATAATAATAATAATGATAATAATAATAACAATAATAATAATAATATGATAATAACAACAATGATAGTGGTAATGATGAAAATAATAGCAATAATGATAACAACAACAATAATAATAGTAAAAATAATAATAATAACAGGAAAAAAAATATAAGAGAGCACACACATACACACACACGCACGCACACACAAACGCACACTTTTCCCCTGAGGTAAGCAAATATTTGTAATCTTCTTTGCCTTTAAAACATGCTCACTTCTAAAGTAAACACAGTCTTGTACCTAGACGCTGCCAGCGCCGTCGTCTGCACCGCCTCCGTCGGAATCATCGCATTTCAAACGGCCTCAGACCGAGAGTTCGTCTCCGGACCTCAGCGTTGGTGGGATTTACATGGAAATTGTGCTCGTGCAGCAGCTCTGGCCTAAAACCTCCCTTTTTCCCCTTTGCCCTGGAGAACTTTTGTGGCAGGAGCAGCAGCGACCAGACAAGGATCCCTGGTCAAAGGTAAGTATTCCCCGAGGCTGCTGCATTACGTCACAAACGTTTAGGATCAAAGGTGAGGAACACTGAAGGAGGGCCCAACCCATCCCCACCCCTTCTCTTCTAGGAGTGCAGCTCTCCCCAACATGGTCGCAAACTCAGACACTACACACAAAGACACACGCACACATGCGTGTACGCTGCGTAGTTGTACATGTAAGAATCTGTGTACGCGTGTGCACAACCACTTTACAAACCTAAGAACTCGATCAGAAAAATACTAATGTTAGGGAGGAATGCTCTTCAGGCCCTTCAAAACACATCCTCGTTATTAGGTGGATGAAATTTGAGGAGACGAGGGAAAAGCAGGATGTGAGGAAATAGGCAGTTGAGGCCGTGGTGGGGGGGAGAGGGGGAAGGGAGAAGGTGTGCGGAGAGAAGAAATGTGTGGGAAGGAGTGAGGAGGGAAGTTGGGAGCGGTGAGGGGAAACACAGGGCGACACGATGAGGAATGGGTGTTGTGAGGGGTGACGGGACGGCTGTGAGGAGAACCAGATATGCAGGGGGAGGACGGGTGGGAGCAGATCGCTGTGATGGCGTACAGGTTGTGAAGGCGAAAAGGAGACTGAGGAAGTTACTAGGAATATGCTTACAAAGTGTAATCAACTAAAATGTAGATATAGCACTGCATCTATATATAAAAGACTGAGGTATTTCTGGGGATTAGTATCAGTCTAAACACACACGCATACTGCAGCGGTAGTCTAAACAAACCTAGACTTTTCATCTAACTATTTACTTTTCTTATCCTTATTAAGAGTCCCTCTACCTGCCCCGCCCTTCCCTTCAAATGGCTCCTACTTTGTCTCTCCCTCCGTCAGCCGCGGGACTCATTCCCTCATATGATATGGAAAGTTAAATTGGTAGTGGTTACCAGGGAGGTTCTGCCTTTGATCCCAGGACGGTCAAAGTTCATCAAAGTCAATCAAACAGTTGCTGCGCCACAGCCCCGCCCGGTGCAGGCTATTTGGTTATGTGTGCAACAGCAACAGTGAACAGCAAACACTTTTAACGATCTCTGCATCTGCTGGAAATGAACAAGAGAGCCTTTGGGACAGCATATACATCTAAAACTTCAATAGTAGAACACAGTGAGATATTTCACTTTTTGATATTTAGTGTCAGAAAAATCAGCAGCCGAAATTTACCTCTTATGTAAAAAAAAAAAAAAAAAAAAAAAAAAATCAAACATAAAATAGACATTGTCTCGCCCACAAACACCATATACAGCACACACCCAAATATTTCTTGTCGTAACATTACTACGTCCAGACTGTTACAAAAATGACGTCACGATTGCTGCACTTCTCTTTGCCATCAGTCATCGGGCAAACGAGTGTTGGCAGTTTGCGCTGACAGATGTTTGGAGTTTATCATTCCACAGTCAGTTAATCTACTGCTTTTTCAATTTGAATTTTAGACTGATGGCCTTTTAGCAACGTTTCATATCTTCTTTTTACAGTCATATGCTCAACTTCCATCAACGTATACTCTATGTAAATTTAAAACGGAGTAGGTAAAAAGAGAATATAGATCTACATCGTTGGAAGAAACCATTTAGAATGCATCATCCATCAAAGACTATATAATTCACAAATCAAAGTAATTAAAAATTATATATGAATAAGCAAATATAGCTTTTAGTTTGAAATTCCTTTCAAACACACAAGATAATATATTAACGCAGACCATGCCTTAATCCCAACAGAGGCAGCCACTAATGCCTTTTGATATACGATCTGCCTTGTCCTTTTGTCTTCCTAAAATGCAATGCGGTTTCGAGGAAAAGTTGCAGAACATCTTGAAGAACACAAAAACTGCGAACTTCTCCTTCAATTACGACTTTCTTAATCTTCGCTCATTCCCTCACTCGGTGTAATAACATATTTCAGAGTACGATTCCACCCGGTCACCTGCTACGGTTCTCGCCTCATTTGGTCCTTTGTTCCTTTCTTCGGTTTCTTTGTCGCCCCGCCCTCTTTTTTCGAGATTACTTTCGCTTCTAATCTCGCTCTCTCATTCTCCTTCGGCGCGGACCTCTGCTGCACTCGCACTATTTATTACACTCTGTTTATCTATCTCTTCACCTATACACACATATACAAATAATTACACATGCGTTCGCTCCTTCGCACGCACGCACTTACACATACATATATATACAGATATATATGTAGATATAGATATAGATATAGATAAAGATATAGATACAGATACACACACACACACATTGTGTGTGTGTGTGTGTGTGTGTGTGTGTGTGTGTGTGTGTGTGTGTGTGTGTGTGTGTGTGTGTGTGTGTGTGTGTGTGTGTGTGTGTGTGTGTGTGTGTGTGCGTGTGTGTGTGCGCGTGTGCGTGTCCGTGAGCGTGTGCGTGTGTATGTGAGAAAATAAATCCGGAGACCTTACACTGCCAAGACATCCCTCGTACTGTTTACTAGAAACGCAGTATCCTCTGGGGTGGTGGGACGCGTGCCGAAAGCATTCGCGCCCATAGAGAGGAGAGCTTTCCAAAGCTCCCTGGATGGATCGCTCGCGGGGGACCTATTGGGGCCCGACGTGACATCTTTTACATAGGAGCGTGAGGAAAGGAGGAAGGGCGAGGACAGGGGCGGCCACCAGAGGGGTGAGGACGCGAGCGGATATTTGGAGGCAGAGTGATAGAGTACAGACTAACAAACATGCGTACATACAGATAGACATTTAAATAGATAGATAAATAGGGAGATAGACAGATGGAGAGAGAGATTAAGAGAGAAAATACTTATAATTAATTAATAATTGATAATAATAATAATAATGAATAATTTAGTTTAATTCATTTGTGACAGTGGAAGGAAGAAAATAGATAAATCAAAAGAAAAGAAACAGAATTAAAGGCAAAAAAAAAAGGGGACAGAAAGAAGAAATAAAATAATAAGAGAAAACCACCATATAACGAAATGGTAGCGCGCCGAAGAGCCGCCTAAGCTTTTCCGCGGCAGAGAAGCGTGTCAGGCAAGTCCGCGCAGCACCGCAACACCTACGCTGAAGCAAGACGCAATGCAGCGCGGGCAAGATACGGATAAGCCAGATATGCGAAGGTGGCAAGCAAGGTCCATACAAGGCCTCTACAGCCTTTGGTCCCGGGGTGGTGACAGCGGCCGCAGGAGAGGGTGAAGGGGGGGGGGGGGAGCTACTGTCTGGGTGTTAAACTTGCGCTGATGGAGGGTCGCCGGGGGAATATCATACATTGACAGGCCCTATCTCATCACCTCGCTCACGAAGCTGCCTGGCTTGTGGGGAATGCTGTAAACTTTCTTCACTTACACGGGCCTTCTGCTTTTGAACAAGCATATTTTCCCTTTCGCCTCTTCTTAAGTCGTTATCGCCTTCTTAGGCATTTTCCTCCCCGCGTGCTGCACTTTCCGCAAACTGAAAAATAGCCCTAATAGCGACAATTTTTTTTTCAAGTGTTTTCAACGCGGCTTCGCGAGACTTCGAACGTCACTTGTTACGCTGTGAATAACTTAGCATGAAAATATTCCAGTCACATTTCCTCGTCCATTCTGAAAATCCCGTATCATGCAGACGAAATATGTCTTGATGAATTCAAACCCCGAGATCTCTGGCAACAACGCCTAAATAACGCATAAATGCAAGGTGATTTATCTACACAAATCACAAAGCGAAGTCCTGAAATGCGAAATCGTTATATATATCAGCCATCAGCCCGGTTTGCCAAATCTCTAAAAGTGATATAACAATGCAATAAATCAGAGAGCGCAGAGCTCGCCGGATCAGCTGTGCCTGGCCTCGCACCGTCTCCAAGGGCCGCGGGGATGCTCCTCACTAGTCTCAAGACATCCTTTTCCGATGCCTTACCCTGTGGATTTTATTTATATTCATTTTCTGCTGACACGTGTAATAGTTTTTTTCTTTTCTTTTTTTGTTCATTCTTTTCACATATAGAATATTATCCTTCTCTTCGTATAAAAAAAAATTTCTATCTTTTATGTACAAATAATATCTCTCTCTTTCTCTGCCTCTTCGTATAAATATGTTTCGCACAAATAGGACATCCCTTATGGTCACGTTCACAGTTGCAAAGAAATGGATTCAGATTAATCATTACGTCATCACCATTATCATTACTGCCATTTTTATTGATACGATCGATCACATGACAATATAATGAGGAAACATCATACATTGAGTGAGATGAATAATGATTACGTAATTAAGAATGATTATAGTACGGGTAGGTGGTTTTAAATGTGTCTGATGATGCATCGTTGTAATATTCTTAATTAGGCAATCATCAAATCAAAATCCTGTGTATTTATGCTCAGCGTATATAAAAAAAAGTTGAAAACATATGATTTATATTTTCCTGGTAAGAACTGATATGACTGACGTGCGAGCTGACATTTCAACACACAAAAATAGAGAAATTTATGTTTCGAAAACACACATACAGGCATACGCACACTATCGGCTTTGTATCACGTCTGTGTATTTATGTGTGCTTGTAGATATCTGTGTGCTTGTTTATTTGTGCGTGTTTGTGTCTATGTGTATTTGTGTGTGTGTGTGTGTGTGTGTGTGTGTGTGTGTGTGTGTGTGTGTGTGTGTGTGTGTGTGTGTGTGTGTGTGTGTGTGTGTGTGTGTGTGCGTGCGTGCGTGTGCGTGCTGATGCATATAAATCACAGCCGTTTGTTTGTGTTTGTCTGTGTGTGTGTGTGTGTGTGTGTGTGTGTGTGTGTGTGTGTGTGTGTGTGTGTGTGTGTGTGTGTGTGTGTGTGTCTGTGTGCGCGCGCGCGCGCGCGAGCGCGCAGAAGCGTGCATGCTGGCGTATATAAACCACAGCCGAATAAACCACATCCTACCTACACAATAAAAAAATCCCGCAAGCACAGAAACATACAAACACATACAGACACACAGACAGACAATGGCCAACCAGCCCCGGCAACCCGGGACCTGCACGGACTCCCCACCGCCATTCCCCAAGCCGAGGGAGAAGGGGAGTCCATCGAGGAGAAAGGCCGCTTCCCTTCGCTCTTTTGTTCGGTTTTCCTCAACATGGAAGACGAAACGTGTGG
This sequence comes from Penaeus monodon, assembly GCF_015228065.2. Taxonomy (NCBI): domain Eukaryota; kingdom Metazoa; phylum Arthropoda; class Malacostraca; order Decapoda; family Penaeidae; genus Penaeus; species Penaeus monodon. The sequence continues at coordinate 28,883,341 of NC_051392.1, read as the reverse complement.
AGGGAAATAATGACAATAGCTGTAGTAATAGCACTGCTTCTACTGTTGCTGTTGATGCTTCTACTACTACCACTTCGACTATTACTGCTACTACTACTACTATTAATAATAGTAATGATAATAAAGTATTAATAATAGTTATAATAATAATACTATTATTGATAAAAATATGTAATTACAGCATATACATAACGATGATGATAATGATAATAATAATAGCTACAATAATAATAATGATGATGATACTACTACTACTACTACTACTACTACTACTACTACTACTAATAATAATAATAATAATAATAATAACAAAATAAAAGTAATAGTAACAATAAATATGAAATAATAAAACAACAACGACAAAACTCCCCGAAATGAAGCCAAAACAGAGAGAAGGCTGAAAAACGACAAAAAATGACTTACCGAGAAAATGACAAGCATAAGGCTCTGATGCATCTCGTCATTTCCTCCCTTCCTTCTAAGTCCTCTTTCTCCTGACTCACCCTTCTAACCTCTCCGTCTCCCTCTTTCCCTCTCCTCCTCTTTCTTTCATTTCTTCCATGTTCCACTTCTCCTCTCTTTCTATTCTCTTCCTTCTCACCATCTTTCTCCTTCTCTCTCCTCCTTCCTCCTTTCCTCTCCTCTTATCCTCACCCCCTTCCCCCCTCCCTCTCCACCTTCCCTCACCCTCATTTCTCCTTCCTCCTCACCCAACCACCCACCCACCCAGCCTCCCTCCCTCCCTTCCTCCTTCGCCCTACCCTCTCTCCCCCCTTCCTCCTCCCCCAACCCTCCGCCTTTCCTCCCTCCCCCTCCCCAACTCCCTCCCTCCCTCTCCTTCCTCCAATTCTCACACTCCGAGCTATTTACCGCCACCATGAGATCGGCGCAAGGAGATGAACTACACACATTTCATTAGATGCTCGACCGCAATGCCGATGGAATGGCGGAGATAATGGTCTAATTGCGGCTCCTTCGACTCCGCCTCTCTTGTTCCAGGGGAAGGCAATGGGGGGGGGGGGGGAGGGAAGGAGGGAGGGAGGGAAGGAGGAGGAAGAAAGAAGGAGAAGAGTGGAGGAAAGGGAATGAAAAGAAACGGGAGACAGGGGAAAGGGTGAGGGAAAGAGGAGGAAAAGAGAAGAGAAAGGAAGTGAGGAGGTAAATAAGGGGAAAAGGAGAGAGATTGCAAGGAAAAGGGAAAGAGAAAAGAAGTAAGTAGAGAGGGGAAAAGGAGAAATGAGTAAAGAAGTGAGAAAGAAAGTCAGAAGGACGAAAAACAGAATAATATAAGGAGAGCGAAGTGGAAATTGAGGAGGGGAAAAAGAACGGGAGAACTGGAGGGAGGAGGAAAAGAAAGAAAGACAGAGGAGAGAAAGAAAAGAGGGAGAGTGGGGAAGAAAAAAACGTAAATAGAAGAGGTTGGGAAGGAGAATAGAGGGACTGGAGGAAAAAGAAAAGAGTAAGAGAGGGAATACGAGCTTGATGTATGAAGAGAAGGAAATAACAGAGAGATGACGGTGGTGAAGGGAAACACCAGAGAAAGTGGGAGGGAAGGAAAGATAAAAAGATGTAGGAAGACAAATGTTTAGGAAGAGGGAGAAGGATAAACTGTAGGGGAATCATGAAGGAGGCAGAGGGAAAAGGGAGAAGAAGAATGATGGAAGGAAATAAAAGGAATTAAGGAAAGGAAAGGCGAGGAAGGAGACGAAAATACAAAAAGAGAGACTGAAGCCTGGGCGGCGGAGGGAAAGCAGGATGGCCCACGAAGGGGGGGGGGGAGAAGGAGGGAAGAAGGGGAGATGAAGAAGTGCATACAACAACTACAAAACCTTGACTGACAACTTTTGCATCTCTCTTTCTCCCTCCTTCTTTCCTGCTTCGGGGAGGGTAATTCAACTGCTGGCTGTTTGTGCCTGCTAGATGCATGTGCCTTTTGTCTGTTTTGTACCCTCTGCCATCTGCTTTGGGCTGGTTGCAAAATGACGTTTTGCCGTGAGTGCTTTCCATTTGTGCAATTTGTCTGCCTGCGTTTACCAACTGTCGAACGACGATTTGCGATGATGATGATTATGATGATAATGGTGGTGATGATGATCCTGGTGATGGTAGTGGTGATGATAAGAATGGTAATGGTGACGATGATAATCATGATTTCAATAACAGAAACAAACAACAATTCTAGTTTCAAAAACATGTAGCTCAGACGGAGCATTTTCTAGACTGAATCATTCCGCAGGGCCCTAATTCCCAGAACCCCCCAAACGCACGTCCACAAAGCCACTGCAGTCACTGCATGCTGGGCGAGAGAAGACCAGCTGGCAGGAGCAATGAAGACCGTTGCCCCTCCCCCCTCCTCTCCTCCCCAACCCCATCTGATCCCTCCGCCCCTATCTCAAGATACCCTCTCCCTTCTCCCCAACACACACCCCACTCCCCCTGTCTCCTCCCCCCCTTCCCCTATTTCCCCTTATCCCCAACACACTTCATCCCCCCTTCTCTCTCTCCAACACGTTACTCACACACCTCCCCCTCCTATCCTCCCCACTATCCCCAACAGCCCCATCTCCCCCTGAATACACACACACCCTTCCCCTCTCCTCCACCACCCCAGCTCCTGATGGCACTCGGCAACCGCCCGTGATGGAGCCCGCATCAGCCTCGCACTCCACGCCCTGCCCGCTGCTCCCTCAAGTGGCCTCCTTGTATACGCCACAAGAGGTCATTCACTTGGCAGGAAGTGGTTAAGGCAAGATTTGATCAGCTCGATTTAAAGTTCAATAAGAATTGGGCGGTGATTCGTTTAGCTACTCTTCGTTATGATCTCCGATGACGTTTTCCATTCCGGTCTTCTCGGTTCTCTCTCTCTCTCTCTCTCTCTCTCTCTCTCTCTCTCTCTCTCTCTCCATTTAGATTTTGTTTTCACTAATCTTCTCATTCTCTGTGTCTCTGCCTCTCTGCCTCTCTGCTTTCTGCCTGTCTGTCTGTTAATGAGTCGGTCACTCTCTCCCTCTCTCTCTCTCATATCCTGTCAGTAAGCACTCAATCACAAAAAATCAGTAAACAACAACAAAAACAAACATACATTCGATTACATTCGATACTTGCTCCAAAATTAGATTACAGATTCTTTGTTGTCCAACACAGGCCGAAGTTACCAAAAGAGAGAAAGAAAAAAAGAAAAGGAAAATGAAAAGGAAAGAAAAAGAAAAAAAAGGAAAGGAAAAGAAAAGAAAAGAAAAGAAAAGAAAGAAAGAAAAAAAAACGAAGTAGGAAAAATTTCTCCGCTCGCGCCGTCTCAAATTTTAGAATTAGCTCAACATGCTGTAAATTTCGAGAACTAAAGAGACTTTGCGCGTAATCCTCCACAAAATGTATCGTCTGGCTTAGCGATGTTTCCTGTGATAAGCCCTTCCCTTAAAAATATATA
>NC_051392.1:28854914-28862414 GCF_015228065.2 Penaeus monodon | reverse complement strand
GGATCATTTTCCAAACGAACTGATACGATTAACATATTTTTTTTGCACGTGAGTTTCATGCTGTGTAAGCTAATTCTCTGAATTCTAGAACGGCCAGCGTCTTATCAGCCTGGTAGTGCGTGCAGGAAGGGTTAATATCACACACACATTATCTCGCATAATGTAATCTTATGAAGCAATTCGCAGTTCTTAACGGTGAATTAGCCAAAGGCGAATCGGCCTCCCGACGTTATATATCATTTATTGAGACAATCGCCCATTGAGACTGCACGCATAAATACGGTTAATTGGTTCAACAGCCGGCCCGGCAAGACCTCATTACCATATGAACAGCAGAGAGGATACAGGGCCGTCGCGCTGACTGCAGCGTCAGCCGGTCTTGCTGACATGCTGCTCGTGTCAGGCGATTGCACCGACTCCATCTTGTGCTGCTGCCGCTATCAGGCGAATACACCGACTGCATCTCGTATTTCTACAATTACGACTGCGAACAGGACGAGGCAATGGGAACGGCTCGTGGGGAGGGGGGGGGGCGTTCACGGGCGGCGGTCCGCAACTCCGTTCTCTCGCGCCGCTGCTCCGACTCTTCGTCATCGCCGCAACAAGGAACGCATTTAACATTGCGTGTGCAAAATAAAACAAAAGAAAATGTCTCGAAAAAAGGGTTTGTGTAATTCATAAAATGCCAAATGACATGCTTTAAAATATTGTTTTCAGCGGAAAAGCTAGCGGGGTGAGGTGGGGGGAGGGGAGGATTACCTGCAAATAATGCCCCAACAAAAATATTTAACAGTTAACTGGCCGTGATCCATCCAAATTATACGACTGAATCCTCCACGCCTAAACGCACACACACAAAAAAAAATCTAAACAAAACTTCATACCATTCCTAACTCACTGAAATTATCATTCATTGAATTAACATACGATGATGAATCCAGCATGACTCTCCTTTTAGACCCAAGGTGACTCCCCGACTTCGAAACGATCCACAGAAAGCAAGCGCGAAATCAATAATTGTTCGGTCCCTTCGAGCCAAGACGCACGAGAAATCCGCCTGAGCACAGAACAGCGCGCGTAACCGAAGCTTCATTCTTCTCATGATCCGCAAGGAATTAGACCAGGAAGGAGGAAAGTCGTTATGGTAATGAGGCTGTTATCATCCGAGGAGGAGAGGAAGAAAACAAAAGGAAAATGGGTTAAAAGTTGCACAAGTTTTGGAATGACGGCCGCGAATTCGGTTTCATCTTGCGGTCGCTCTCTTCGTCTCCTCCGTCCCCGCTTCTTCGCTTGTCTGCCTGTCTCTCTCTTCGTCTGTCTATCTATTTGTTGGCTTGCCTACTCTTTCTCCTTCTCTGTCTGTCTGTCTGTCTGTCTGTCTGTCTGTCTGTCTCTCTCTCTCAGTAAGTTTGTATTCGCGTTTCTGTTTATATATGTATAAACATGTATGTATTTATGTATGTATGTATGTATGTATGTATGTATGTATGTGTATATACATACATACATACATACACATACACACATATACATATACTTATACATACACATACACATACACACACACACACACACACACACACACACACACACACACACACACACACACACACAAAGGTGTATATGTGTGTGCGTGTATGCGTGTGTGTGTGTGTGTGTGTGTGTGTGTGTGTGTGTGTGTGTGTGTGTGTGTGTGTGTGTGTGTGTGTGTGTGTGTGTTGTTGTGTGTGTGTGTGTGTGTGTGTGTGTGTGTGTTGCGTGTGTTGTGTGTGTGTGTGTGTGTGTGTGTGTGTGTGTGTGTGTGTGTGTGTGTGTGTGTGTGTCGTTGTGTGTGTGTGTGTAGTGTGTGTGTGATGTGTTGTTTGTGGTGTGTGTGTTGTTGGTGTTGTGGTTGGTGTGCGTGCATATATAGGTGTGTGTGTGTGTGCGCGCGTGTTGGTACAAAAGCTGGAACTATATCCTGCAGATCGTAAACAAACAATAGCACTTGTACAAGCCATTACACACAAAACAAACGCACGCTTCAACGCGCCGTGACTCCCATCCCGCTATAAACCCACTCACGTCTGTCAAGGTAATGATCATAATCAAGATGTAACATCAAATCTCGAGGATAAAAGCACACATCCTGTCTTCATCCTTGCCCAACAAAGAAGGGCAAGGATGTACGAGAGTGGGTGGGGGCAAGGGGGAGGATAGGGAGGAGGAGGGGAGAGGAGGAGGGACGGATGGAAAAGATAGAGGTGAGGAGGAGGAGGAGGAGGAGGAGGAGGAGGAGGAGGAGGAGGAGGAGGAGGAGGAGGAGGAGGAGGAGGAGGAGGAAGAGGAGATGAAGAAGAAAAAAAAGAAGAAAAAGAAAAAGCATGAAAAGCAGAAGAAGAAGAAGAAGAAGAAGAAGATGATGATGATGATGATAATAATAATAAGAAAAAGAAGAAGGAAAAGAAAGAGAAAGAGGACGAGAGGGACGAGGAAAGAGTGGAGAAAGAAGGGGAGACGGTTAGGAGCAGAGAGAGGAGAGCAAGGAGGAAAAGGCAAGGTAAGAGGAAAAGGAGAACATTCAGGACGAGGCGAGCGAGGCGAGGCGGGGGCAGGAGCGCTTGCTGAACCGCGACTCTCCTTCAAGGTCAAGTTTACTCTAGTACTCTCGCAACATGGCCATGCACATTGCCAGCCCCGTGCCGGATGCTCTGTACGCGGATGTTTACCTGCGTAACGTTGGTACAAAGGCAGCTGTGCAGACTAAGAGAAGGAGGGATAATGCCTGGACGTGATGAGAGATTCTTTCATTGAATTCAAAGTGATTCATGACAGGTTGATTTGAAAACGACGTTACAGCGTGTTTTTTTTAAGTATTGTTGTTACTACGACTCGAAATAATTGTAGCAGCAAGAAAATATATGCAAATATGTTGTAGTAAAATAATAGATCGACGGTAAAATAGTAGGTGATAACAATTATAAAAATGGCGATGATAATAACAATAATAATAACAACAACAATAATAATAATAACAATAACAGTAACGAACAGTACTAATAACATCAGTACCAACGAAAGCAACTAAGACATCCAGACGCAAACGCATACACCGTTCAAACTCCCCACCATCACACCACGTCCTGCCGTTCTGCGCCAAGGAGCGCAGACACTGCCTTGCGAAAACCGACAATTACTGTCTTAAGGATAATGGAGAGGATAACGCGTACTCGCATACGCACGTATACATACATATATACATAAATACATACATACATACATACATACATACACACACACACACACACACAAGGCAGGCTACTTACAAAGGTGATTACTCATCGCTCGATTCCTGAAGGCAGCTTCTCACCTGCAATAAAGGACCTTCTGGTTACCAATGTACAAGAGCAATAAACTGATGCGAGTGACAAATGCGGCTGACAAACTGGTCCGGCAGTCACTCATGAGAGCAAAACATGAAGGTTTAAAACGGCATGCTCATCATGGTAAGACTGAGCACATATATGTTTCAGTGTGTGTGTGTGTGTGTGTGTGTGTGTGTGTGTGTGTGTGTGTGTGTGTGTGTGTGTGTGTGTGTGTGTGTGTGTGTGTGTGTGTGTGTGTGTGTGTGTGTTTTGTGTATGTGCTTGTGTGTGTACTGTATGTATGTGTGGACGTATGTGTGTACGTATGTGTGTACGTATGTACGTATGTATGTATGTCTGCATGTATGTAGGTATATATATATGTGTGTGTGTGTGTGTGTGTGTGTGTGTGTGTGTGTGTGTGTGTGTGTGTGTGTGTGTGTGTGTGTGTGTGTGTGTGTGTGTGTGTGTGTGCGCATATATACATATACATAAGCATGCACATACACACACACGCACACACGCATACACAAACAAACACTCACACACACACACACATGCACGCATGCACGCACACACACATATATATGTGTGTATATATATATGCGTGTGTGCGTGCATGCGTGCATATACATATATATATATATATATATATATATATATATATATATATATATATATATATATATATATACACATACACACATACACACACACACACACACACACACACACACACACATATATATATATATATATATATATATATATATATATATATATATATATATATATATATATACATATATGCATATATATATAATGCATATTAATATATATATATATATATATATATATATATATATATATATATATATATATATATATATATATATATATATATATATATATATATATATATATACATACATACACACACACACACATGAAGCTTATCCATCTCGCCAAACTAGTCGACCTGTAATTAATTAACAAATCAATGCATTTTATTTGTTATGGGAGTATGGAGCTTACACTCCGGAAGTGAAATGGAGAGTAATAAAAGATATAAACAGAAGCCGAAATACACATATAAGCCGGATTACTAATGCACAATATATAAAAATACAATGTAATAAACTAAATGCAGTGCTGATCCCTCAGTGAAAAAAACATATTTATAAATTCATCCTACTTACAACCGATTACATTCTGATTTTCAGCCGGAGAATATTGCCAGGATTTTGCAAAGGCTACCTGGGGACGGCTGTACCCAGGTCTGTTCCCACCCCGAGCCATAATTTATCACTATTGATCACATTCACATTCAACTGAAGTATTCTTTCTTCCCCATCGATTGTAAGAGTGTTCTCGCACGAACGCGTATGTACACCCTAAGGACCCAAAAAGGAAGAAGCAGACTGGCCCTGCTGCCTAGGGGACCGCTCTATGCTAATCCCCGTCCGACATGACCTGCTCAAACGGCCCAGAACCAAAGAGGAGGTGGACGAAATATACAAAAAAAGTAATCTCCATGCTTATCTTCTGGTTCGATTCAACAACTTGTTACGTACCCCCCAAAAAAGGAACCAGATTCTAGAACGGATTCAAGTTTCCACGAAATGAATTCCAACACGGCGAAATAAAGAGCGAAAATCCCAGGGAGCAAAGCACCGTGGGAGCGAGAACCGAGCTAGTCAACTGTGCGGACTCGGCAGAAACTTGATAAATTCCCCAAGCAGGGATGCGAAGGGCGGAGGAAGGGGAGGAGGAGGGAGGAAGGAAGGAAGGGAGGATTGGAGACAGGGATGAATCGAAAAAAAAAATAAGAGGGAGAGAAGGGGAGGAACCTGAGGCAGGGAGGAAAGGAAAAAAATAGAGATGTGTAGCAAAGAGGAATGGAAAAAACGAAGGAGGAAGAGGGGGGATTGGAGGTAGGAGGAAAAGTAAGAGATTAGTAGTAGGGAGGAATCAAAATATGAGGGAAGGATTGGAATCAGGGAGGAAGAGAGGATTGGGATCAAGGATGAATCGAAAATAAAGAGGGAGAAAGGGAGGATTGGAAGAAAGTTTGAAGGTAAGAAAGTCTGGAAAAAGTGAGCACGGAGAAATAGATAAAAGGAGGGAAGACTGTGAGGAAGGGAGAAACTGAAAAATGGAAGATTGGATAATGTGAGGATTGGAGGTAGAGAGGAATGGTGCCTCGGAAGGAAGATGAGAGGACTATTTTTGCTCAATCTCCCTTTAAAGCTTATCCATACCAATTACTTCTTTGTTATCATAACAGCGTCTTCAAGGGTGACGGAAAATAATATGAAAAATAAATTTAGAACAAACATATAAACGGTACATACTTTACATATATACACACATAATATTAAACATCACAATTAATATTCAATTAATATCAATCACGAGTGACAAAAATGATGAAGATTGTGATAGTAAGAGCAATTATAACACAGCTGTGTAGTCATTACTTGAGAGATATTGTAATCAATATAAATATCACTAATAAAATTATCATGCTTCAGTGATTATATATTAATAGATCACACATACCGATGCCAACCACAACTCAGAAAAAATGCAAAGTAAAACAAACTGATATAACGCCTAAAAATAATACCGATAATAAACATAACGCCTTGTTAACGTCAGTGACAACAAATATAAAGAAACAGAATTCCCTTTCTCTCTTACTCCCTGGCGTTCCAAAGTCGCGAAGGGTCTCGTATGGCAAAAGTGGCGCCGTTTGATCGCCGTCGAGGGAACGCGGAAGTGCAGTTATAAAGGTGTCAGAACCGTGTGATTTAATCTGTCATAACCGTCTCGACCACTCACGCCGGCACAATAACATCGCCGTCATTCGCTCGCGTGTTTCCATCACCTTTTTTCGCTTCTTTTCTTTGGTTAGTATAACCGCCCTTTCTATGGGCATAAGAGAAGTAAATATATTCTAAATGTAAAATTGTTTGCTTATGTTGCTTCGTTTCTGCTCCTTTTCCTTTATTCCTTTTCTTCTTCACTCTTCCTTTCTTTCAGAAGCTTCTGTTAGCATAACAAGTCACGCTGTATATAGATAAAAATATCTAAACAAGAACTTTGTACCGATATATGAGAATATTTGCAAGGTTCTGATGGAAAAATAATAAATCAAATGTGATGGATGAACCCGGAGATTAATGGCAGACACGGCACGATGACAAAAAAAATATTAACTGAATTTATAAGCAAATAAATATTTGTCTGATGTCTCACGCCCTCAGCATCACCTAGTCAGAGCGAAAGGGAGGGCGTGATAATTCTTATTATCTGCTTTATTGTGAGACTTTATTATATGATTGGACGGCCACTCCAGTCGCCTCATCTCCATATGAATAGCGCCTCACAGTTACGCCAAGGGGGACCCCGGCAGAAGGGGAAGGGAAGAGAGGCAAAGGGAGAGAGCTCGAAAAGAAAGGAGAGGAAAAAAGAGGAGGGGGCAATGTGAAATATCGAAGAGAAGCGAATCAGGAAGAGGAGGAGGAGGAGGAGGCTCCCTGAAGAGACGGGCGGGAAGGAATGGAGGCTGATGACGGGGCCGCTCCTCCTGTCATGGCCAGGCGCGTGGCGGGGTGACAGGGTGATAAACACTCGGGGACACTCTGCTCCCGAAGGTTACTCAATATTTGCCTTCCTGGGGGAAATCGGGCCGAAGGGGTGGGGACTTTTTGCCATTCACCTCTGATCAGGTTCAGTGGGGGTTTGGCTCGTGTAAAAATACGCTGTCTTCCGGACAGTGCTCGCCACCCAAATATGAGGAGGAATACACTTGGAATTGCTATGCTAAAAATATCTAAAGCATATCTATATCTATATTTGTATACAATTCTATCAGTATCTGTCTGTCTGTCTCTACATATTTACAGTATGTGTATATGCACGCGCGCGCGCGCGCGCGTGTGTGTGTGTGTGTGTGTATGTGTATGTGCTTGTGCGTGCGCGAGTGACAGACATAAACAGAGCAAAATCCAGGAAAACTGAAGGCTAAATGAGAGACATGGTGTTTTTCTCGCTTCTCGAGAAAGATAGAGCTCCTTTCACAGAAATAGGAGGGCATAAGACAGAAAATGTGTGGGGGGGGGGAGGGAGGGAGGGAGGGAGGGAGGGAGGA
>NC_051392.1:28842414-28844914 GCF_015228065.2 Penaeus monodon | reverse complement strand
CAGCCGCGGGCCTCCCCTCCCACCCCAGGGCCTCTCCTTCCTGGAAGAATGTGGAAACCGCCTCCCGCTGCAGCTCCCAATATTGAGGATCTTCCCTCCAGGTCTCCGCGAATATCAACTCCGGCGCACAACAAAGGTCCCGGGAGCCGTCGCAAGCGGGTAGTCATAGCTCCGGGAGCCGCGCGTGATCCCGGGAATTTTATCATACAGATGGCTTCATCTTCATGCGGGGAAGACGGTGTGAGAATGAGAAAATGAGGCTCTCGCGGCCGCCATTATGAGGCTGGATGAGTGAACACAACGACTACACTGAGCTCCCAACACTCACTCCCTCGGTTGGGCCGCAGGACGGGGGGAGGGGGGAGGGGGCGGAGGGATCTCTTGCTTATTATTTCCTCGCTTAATGTTGTATTATAGGATGCTGCACGTATCATTTTTTGTTTTAAACTCCGGTTCACAAACGCAGCGAAATTAACTTTACATTTGTTTAATCCCGGACTCACAACATAACATGCGCACTTGTTATGCACAATAATCGTGAATGCCCGAGGCTTTATTAACAAAACTAGACAGTAGTCCGGAAATTGTTCCGAACTAAACATAACAAAGCAAAACAAACTTTCGACAAGTGGGCAATAAGCGTGTAACACGACTAAAGCCTCGGATATCGGTGTAATTATATAAGACAGAGTAAATATTTTGATTCTGAATTCCAATGCAATGAGCTCTTAAAATAGCCGCCTACGAGCCGGTTTAAAAAGAAATACCCATCGTAGACCAAGTTACTTCGAATATATTTTCGAAAAATTTCTCCCGGGTGTTGTACGTCTTTCTCAGGCCAGAGAGAGGTAACATTAAGATTTTTTTAGCGGTGCCTTTTGCCTCTGACGATCACAGAGCTCGGGTCGGAGCTCCTTCGTCTCCGACTAACAAGATTTCGCAGCTTCTTCAAAGAGGATCTTTCATAGCACTGGCATTCATTATAAGATTAGTTGCAAATGCTCTTTCGCCTGGGAAGACAAGCTGCTAAAAGTTACCATTATACTAAATACAAACCCAAGGTTAGGGGAGACATATAACAGCAGTAAACAAGTAAGCATTACAATAAATCAACATCAAGAGCAACAACTGCTACACATTACTCAGGGAAAAGAAAACAAAAGACATTTTTGAAAGCAACGTCAGCACCAAAATGCGAGCTGTAGAGTTGCAAAGTTGCTCTCAGGACAGGATGGCACAGTAGAAACATTGATCCAGTGCTTTGGAATACGGATTCTCTCTGGGCATTATTCAGGGACGATCTTGGTCTCTGTCGTCGCGCCTTGCGAGTCTCTAGTTCCGTCTCTTCTTGCTGGTGATTTCTCTTCTTATACAATGCAAGGTGTATATAGCAGTGTATTTGGTGATATATGTTGACTGAAATGATATTTCTGTCATGTTGGGGTTCTCCATAATACGCGATTTTTTCCATATATATAAGCAGATATACCATGCGAAAACAGTGCAAACATCGACACAAAAAAGAACTTCCCATTGCACTGCAGAGGAACGCGTGTTTGACCTTCCTCGCACTTCTATTCCTGAACCAGATGTTGTTGATCATCCCAAATTAAGACGGAATATCCCTCTCCAGTTGCATGTCGGCGTTCCATCTTACAATTTGTTCAGCACTCTGGAACAGTGAGTGCCTTGATCCCCTCCTCGCCCGCCTCACAGTCCGCCTCACTGCCACCCAGACCCGATTGGTCACGCCGGCGCCCACGTCAACGGGATTGAAATAGATCTTCCGTCTGTTTTATCCTGCATCCTCGTGCCCTTCGCCGAATAACCCTCTGCTGAAAATTCTTTTCTCTCGTCAGCTCACAGAATACAGCTGGATGTCAGAACCTCGTTTTCTTAATTATGCAGCTGCTTTCTTGTAATTCAAGTAAATAACTTTACTCTTTATATATATTCAAAATCAAAATCCTTCTTATAAGCACATACATACACACGTGTATACATGTGACTGTATATATATTTATATCTATACCTATATATCTATTTATCTATTTATTCACACACACACACACACACACACACACACACACACACACACACACACGCACGCACGCACGCACGCACGCAAGCACGCACGCACGCACGCACACACACACACACACATACATATATATATATATATATATATATATATATATATATATATATATATATATATATATATATATATATATATTGCTAATTAAGAGAATTGTCAAGCACTCTACGACTAATGAAGACTTCTGGCGAGGCCATAAGGTGAGCGTCCATATTTGGCAATGCCGTGTTTGGTCACTTCAATCCACACTCTCCACAACCGCTCACACTCTGGCCGTGTATTGCCAGAGCGCGAAAATGCTTGATGGTTTCAAAAGTTTACATGCCTTTTTCATTTCACAAAGGACAGCATTTCTTATAAAACAAATGATCGTATAAAACATTTGGCCGTTATCATATATAC
>NC_051392.1:28799914-28802414 GCF_015228065.2 Penaeus monodon | reverse complement strand
TATATATATATATATATATATATATATATATATATATATATATATGTATTCATATATATATGTATATATATATATATATATATATATATATATATATATGTATTCATATATATATATATATATATATATATATATATATATGAAAAAGCACACATATATTTATATTTTATATAGAGATAAAAGGATACCCAGATAGATGGACGGGCAGCTTCCAGGAAGGACAGAAGCAAAGAAGTGCGTTAACCTTCTCAAAAACGAAAATGATAACGGCTACCTTGAGGAGCTAAGAGCACGTCACGTCATTCAGCGTTATGGCTAATCAACTTCCACTCGGCCTTTTTTCCCGCTCGAGCTCGCCCTCTCGGCACCTTTAATAATCGCTTACTCGACGACTAAAACAAAAACAAAAAGAGTGAAAATGTTGACAGAAAAAGAAAAATTAGTTCCTACTTGCGATTACCCTTACTTGCTATTCGCAGAAGAGCTCGAAGCCCCAGCGGAATGATCCAAACGGGACATGAAACAGAGCAAAGCGCCACTTTAGCATCTTCGAGACGCGACGAAGGAGGAAGCTCAGCACCATCAGACACCATACACCATCAGCAGTGTAATCACATCGATTCATCTATCTCCATCGCGGCAGCAAAACAGCTGGTGAAAAATCGGCTCTCCTGTCTTTTAGGCGTGAGTGATGGCGAGAGGTGGGCGGGGCGTAACGTCTATAACACGTGTGCTTCTCCTCGACTATAATTAGTTGTGATTATTCGTGTATGTGTAATACATGATAAAGAGGCCCTCGTTAGTTGTACGGGTCAGCTAATCCACATCCAATCAACCTTTTCCGGTTGTCGGCTATGGTATAATCAAGCTTAATTATCTGAATTATTAAGTGCCAACTCACTGCATGTCGCAGATGAACAATGACTCAGCATCCCCTAATCCTTGTCAACCCAGGTGTAATTAACGTAATTGTCAGAACTGCTCTAGTCCCAAGTCGCCACCCCCACCTTTCAACTGCCCTCCCCCCCGCTCTCCTTCCTCCCCATCCCCCACTTCCCCTTCCTCCCTAACCTTTCCCTCACCCTCCCTTCCTACCCTTTCCCTTCCCCTCCTTCCTCTTCTCCTCACTTCTGACATTCCAAAAAAATAAGAGTCGATTGCCTCGAATTTCGTTCATGTGTTTCGTAAAAATGGCACTTACCTGATGCATAATTAATTTCAAGTCGTTTCTTTTTTCTTTTTTAAATTCAGAACCGAATATCTTTTGTATTCCCTTTGTCCAAATACTCTTGAAATAACATATCACTCGTCAGACCTAAATTTGAATTCCTTTCGTATGCAAAACCTACAGCGTCAACCGCCATGCTGCAGGAAAATAATCTTCAAACATTTTTGTTTTGGTGGATAAATGGAACCGGTATTTTTACAGCAAATGTGTCTTCATTTTGACTTGATTTTCCCTCTCATTTCCCCGTGACATGTCAGCATTTCGCAACCGGTGTTCGAAGATGAATACATTCCGATGCCCTGTCTCACACCTCCGCCTCCTCTCGCTTCCCTGCTCTCTCGTCCTTGCGTCTCTTTCGCTGCCTTTGTTTCTCTTACTTTATTTGTATCAAGCGACTTTAATATATTATCTAAATCTCCCGACGTCTTTTTATTTAACTTTATTTACTCTTTTTATTATCTGTTTCTAACCATGCTCTTTGATTCATTATCTACATCTACTTTCATCTACATTCATTATCATGATCTGCCTATCCTCTATTCTTGCTTTATTCCCCAACTCTTTAGGCTGCTTGTTTTGGCAGTAACCTCTTCCGAATTTCTGTGTTATTATCTACTTTTTTCTTAACTCTCTCTTTACCATCCATCTCTTCCGTCTTCTTGTTTTATCATCTACTTCCTCTGACACTTTGTTTTTTATCAACATTTCCTGAATGTTTATCATTGTCTACTTCTGACATCTCGTTTTATTATCTACCTCTTGTAACTTCTTTTTGTTTTCTTATCTCTTCTACTACGGCCCACTCTACTTATCCCCTGCTCCTATCATTTGTCACAAAATTTCTCCTTTTATAGCCCATCTCTATCATTTTCCTCACAGAATTCCCTCACATCAATTTCCTCACAATGCTGCCATATTCCGCGCTAACAAACGTTCACAATCCTCTTCCTTACAATCGCTTCCCTCCCAGTGTCCTATTTCCCTCACAATTTCCCTTACATACCATCTCCCCTCATCCCCTTCCCCTTCCTCTCCCCACACCCTACCCCCCGTCATTCCCCTCAACTTCCCACCATAAAAAGAAAAAAAAGAAAAATCCATCGACCATTTCCATCACCAGGATGAAACGTCTCTAAAACTCCCATTCGCCCACCTTCACACTTTCCCCTCGAATACCTCCTCCGCGTGTTTGTTTGCAGCCGTTTCCCCTCGCCGACCTCCAGCACGGCCACCGTAAACACGCCACCATATAAGAGGTATAAATCCGCCTTA
>NC_051392.1:28752414-28777414 GCF_015228065.2 Penaeus monodon | reverse complement strand
GGCTTGTCAAGTCGTAAACAATTACTTTGGGGCACTTTGGCTGGGCTTTTATGGGGCATACCCTCCCAATTAGTCCTTCCTGGAGACGAGTCCACACTTATTTATGTTACTTTAGCGAGGTAGACGAAATGTGTATTATCCTTTAATCTACAGAGTAGATTTACTCTTACGCAAGTACTCCAATGTCTGTTAGTTTTTGAAAAGACAGACGAAGTGGTGTACTTTGCTTTGGATTGGTACCCTACCAACTTACCCTCATGTCATCTCCTCACCTTCCAAGGCTCTACTTTTCCCCTTGCCTCATCCCTCTCCTCGCTTTCCGTAGCATCCCTCTTTCCTCATTCCTCTCTTCACCCTCACACGGCTTCACTCTTCACCTTGCCTCATCTCTTTCCTCACTCTTCAGCGACCTCTTATTACCTTGCATCCTTCTCCTCATTACCCCATGGCTTGACTTTCCCCCTTGCCTCGTTCCTTTCCTCACCCTTAAGCGACCTCGTCTTTCCCCGTGCATCTTCCTTCTCCTCACCCTTCTGCGGCCTTGCTCCTCCACCTTGTTTCATCTCTCTCCTCACCCTCCCGCTTTCCCCTTGCCTCATTCCTCTCCGCCGATTCCTGGCCTTGGTTTAACTGTCTATCACTAAGCTATTTGTCGTTTAATGGCTTTTCTGGCGAATACTCTGCCAACCCTCACAGTCTGATCAGCGCTGTATCAGTCATCCCACGCTGTGAACCTGGTCTCATGGTTCCATATCCCAGTGAAAATTGCCATTTGGCGTGGCGCGTTGCTAGTCCTTTCGACGAGGGGAAAAGACCAGTTAATCAAGCATTATCAGCAGAAAGACAAGTTCTCAAGTCCCAGTAACATAATAGACTAGAGATATGAATACCATTATTTAATTTACATTTAAATAGATCATTAACTCTCGTACGAGACTCTATTCGACGTCATTATCTGTAATTTTCGGGTAATGATGAGACCGATTAAAGTGATTCTTTTCCTTGTATGATTTTTCCACTTGGGTTTTAAGGTCCGGCAACCAGCGGATATTTACGTTTTCTTCGCGAGTTGCCACGTCCTCCTCTATCATCCTCGGGCTTCTTTGTATGCACAAAAACGGAAGACTTACGGCATGCTTTCCTTTCTCAGGATATTATGTAGACTTCAAAAATAGGGAATTTCTTTTCTTATTTATATTATCATTGGCATTGTTATCAATTATTTTTCTATCAACAGCCCATATATTATCATGACGATGGTAATCAGCATTAACATCACAGATATCATCTTCATCATTTTCATTATATTTATCATTATCATCATTGCTATTATTATCATTGTCCTTTTATTCATATGACATTATAATTTTTAATATCCACTTCCTAGTTATATATCTAGTGAAAAATGAATTCTCAAAGCATTATTTTCTTCTAAGTTGACCTGTCATTTCAGCGTGTGTGATTTCTCAAGCATTATTGGCACCGACGCAGAATGGTTCAACTGCAAACTACTAAGGATCTTTTGTGAGAGTAAAACTTTCCGGTTTGTTGGTGTATGCATGTGTGTACATGAATATGCATTATGTACTAATATACATCCCTATATTCATACTAACACAGACTTTCTCTCTTTCTCTCTCTCTCTCTCTCTCTCTCTCTCTCTCTCTCTCTCTCTCTCTCTATATATATATATATATATATATATATATATATATATATACATATATATATATATATATATATATATATATATATATATATATATATATACATATATATACATGTGTGTGTGTGTGTGTGTGTGTGTGTGTGTGTGTGTGTGTGTGTGTGTGTGTGTGTGTGTGTGTGTGTGTGTGTGTGTGTGTGTACATATATGTGTGGGTATATATATATATATATATATATATATATATATATATATATATATATATATATATATATATATATATATATATATATCCATATATACGCCCGCGTTTATACATTCATATGCATATATGCATATTTATATATCTGTCTACCTGCCTACCAACCTACCTACCTATCTATCTGTCAATCTATCTATCTATCTATATAAATTCACACACACACACACACACACACACACCTATCTACCTGTATAACGCACGTATATGTGTGCACGGTATGTAAAACCCTTCGAGGAATAAATCAAAGTTGCTGCTGTTCTTTCAGGGAGACTTTCATACCAAATAATGGCCCCTTCGTGCTGTGGCCAGATATTTTTTTTTTTTATTCCTATGTCTATGTATTAAAGAAGCGCTTTGTAGGTGATTGCGTGCGTGTATGATTTATAGTTTACACCTGTGTTCTTCATCTTCCTCTCTCTTTTTCAACTTTAGGTATTTTTTTTTTATTAGTAATTTATGACAACAATTTAAAAACCAATAACAAAGTGCAAAGCTCGAAGGCGGCAGCTTCTCCCAGCCTGACAAAGAATGTAATTTCGCAGCGAGAAATATGAGTAACGACTCCTGAAATCTCTCTAAATCAAACTCGGAGCCATTAATTATCAGCTGAGCAAACAGAGTAACTTTGTAATCGTCAGCATCATTGGCACCGCCTACATGTAATGGAAATAAACGCTTGGATGTTTGTTGCATTCATTCGCGTGAGATTTTGCTTTGCGCTGCGGTTTTGTCAAATTGCTATTTTGTGTTCTACTGGAAATATGTGTTAAGTGAATGTTTAGATGTGATTATGAATATTAAAAGATAAATTTGAATATTAATTATAATTGTGTACATATGAACATATGTATGTGAGTGTCTGTCTGGGGTGTTTTTCCCTTTTCTCTCTCTTTCTCCGTGTTTCCATTTTTGTATTGTGTGTGTGTGTGTGTTTCTCCCCCTTTAGCTCTTTCTTTCTTTTTTTAAACTCTCTCTCTCTCTCTCTCTCTCTCTCTCTCTCTCTATATATATATATATATATATATATATATATACACATATATATATATATATATATATATATATATATATATATATATATATATATATATGTATATATAATCAGACCATCTGACCTAAGCTGTGCGATCACGCCCACAACCTCGGCCAGAGAACAGCAGCAACCCACAAGGTGAGAGCGGTCGCGAGAGCCATCTGGCAACCTCCGTAATGGGACAAAGGCGAGTGTTCAACAAAAGCAATTCGAAGGCGCGAGTGTGCGAGTTATCCGTCAAAGCGACAGTATTGACGGAACGCTTCATTAACTGTCACGTGACTGAGTACCCCCCCTCCCCCGCCATCATTTACGCAGCTTAAGGGAACAGCCGGGTACAAGTACTCGAAGCTTCGCATATTACCATAATTATGGATGCGATAAATAACGAATATAGAAGAAATGCGGCGATATGTGACATCCCTTATGATGCAGAACATGATCATCTCATTGCATGTGAGGAATTTCGCAAAATTGCCAATAACCTCTACTACGAAATGAAAAGAAAAAGGATGCGAACAATAGTCACTTTCCTTCTCCTTCTCACGCTCTCTTGTGGGAGTACAGTGAGAAAACGCGAGGAAACATGAATAACAAGTAGCACAAATGCCAGACCAAATCGGTTCTTCTTGAAATCGAAATGTTTACGAGCCCAGCAGCGGCGAGCCACGAGTGAGCTTTACGCAACGGGATCACTGAGGGCCGCGAGTGCCAGGACGTAACGGCATATCGACCTCCATATATGCGCTCACATCGAGGCACTGTGTGTATTGTAAATTTCTAATAGTCACCTTTGAATAACGAAAGCTCACGGAGGCCTTCCCCTAAATCAATACATAACACATTTTTTCTTACTACAGAGAATATTCATGGCCATCGTGAGTGATCTACTCACGGCCTCGAAAAGTAAACATCATTAATATTGACAGGAACTATGCCCACACTAACAAATTCCTGACAATAACTCCTTCCCCGTCGGAATTGTTTATTCTGTCGTTTAAATTGACAGGTATTGAAAAAGTGGGCGGGGCGTATTTATATTTGGTGGCGTGGACCCCGCTTTATGGGCCCAGGTAGGTGAGCCAGCGGCCAATGACAGGTACCTAGCTTCACTTCCTCTATGAAAGCATGGGACCAATAGGAGACGTCTACCATGATTTATGGGGCGTAGAATTTCATTAGATTTACTGGTCTTTGCTCGGAGTTTCTGTTGATTTCAGCGCGGTCTTTTGTTATTGTTTACATCCGGATTTTGTGATAACCGCGTCCAGTTCTGCGCGCGCGGACTTGGGGTTGGTTTCTAATGAAATATGAACGAGTTCTTGGGAAATGATACGTTGTGACATATGTTCAGAATCTTAAGGAAGATGCATGCTTTATACATTATATATTTATACATCCGTGATTTTCTCTTTCTTTTTCTTTTACGTGCTACGGTATCTATTTATAGTTTGTTGTTTTTTGTATATTTAATAAATCAGTTATTAGAAGAAAACATTTCACTACTTCGACGTAAATGCCTGTCGCTCCTATTCTCACCCTATACATAACAAACATTTTAGAAAAAAGTGGAAATCAATTATTTGAAATTTCACGGGTTTCTGCACTCGGTGCGAAATTTAAATTCGTCCTCATTCTGATGGTTGCAACATATTTTCGACCATTCTCCGCGTGTGTGCAATGCATTATGATGTGTAGAGGTGAGGTGGTGAGGGGATTGTGGTTGTGTAATTGTGTATAACTAAAAGACGATAAATACTGTATACGCCTGAGATCCCTTTCCTGAAGACGGTGTGTCACTTCTTGCCATGAGTGCGATTTGTAGTCTTCAACAATCACCCCCCCCCCCAACACACACACACACACACACACACACACACACACACACACACACACACACACACACACACACACACACGCACGCACGCACACACTCTCTCTCTCTCTCTCTCTTTCTCTCTCAGTCTGAGAGAAAGAGATGGAGAGAGAGAGAGAGAGAGAGAGAGAGAGAGAGAGAGAGAGAGAGAGAGAGAGAGAGAGAGAGAGAGAGAGAGAGAGAGAGAGAGAGAGAGAGAGAGAGAGAGAGAGAGAGAGAGAGAGAGGGAGAGAGAGAGAGAGAGAGAGAGAGGAGAGAGAGAGAGAGAGAGAGAGAGAGAGAGAGAGAGAGAGAGAGAGAGAGAAGAGAAAGAGAGATGGAGAGATGGAGAAAGAGAGATGAGAGAGAGAGAGAGAGAGAGAGAGAGAGAAGAGGAGAGAGAGAATGAGAAGGAGGGAGGGAGGGAGAAGGAGAGGAGGAGGGAAGGGAGGAGGAGAGAGAGGAAGAGAGAGAGAGAGAAGAGAGAGAGAGAAGAGAGAGGGAGGGAGGGGGGGGGAAAGGGAGGGAGGGGGGAGAGAGAGAGAGAGAGAGAGAGAGAGAGAGAGAGAGAGAGAGAGAGAGAGAGTTATAAGTTACATGCATACCCATGAAAATTTGTGATTCATCCTTCGTTTCCTTGCACCCACTCTGTGCTACCATCAGAATTCGCAACAGGATAAGCCTCCAAAGGGAAAGAAAGAAAAATGAAATGACATTCTACACTACGCTATATTGAACTGGACAAATGTACCATCAAGACCATAACCATTCTGCGAGAAATCTCGTGTTGCAACCTTTCTCTTCTCGCTGCCTTGGCAAGGTGTGCTTTGAAATTGTATATAGTTTACCACTGTTACAAAACTCTAAAATAAATTATATGAATCAGTCATCGTTTTCTCTACATATTCTTTCGGCAAACAAGAAAACAAAATTCTCCGTACTTTGAAAAAAGCAACTGAGATTATCAAATGAATGAGTAATTTATTTAATTTTATCTATTAAAAAAAATGTTTCCATCAGAGACAAGCTATTTCTCTGCCGTCTTCATTCAGATTTACGTCTCAGGCTCCGCAGTCCTCGGAAGCCTAAGTGGAAAACATGAGAGAAATGAAATCCCTTACGCTTTTTATCATTTCTTTATTTTTCATGATGTGAACTTCTTTACTCATTTTTAATTTTATTTTGAGTTGGCGAGTGGACGGAAGGAGGGAGGGAGGGAGGGAGGGAAGGAGGGAAGGAGGGAGAGAGAGAGAGAGAGATAGAGATAGACAGACAGATAGATAGATAGACAGATAGAGAGAGATTCTAACGTCACATTATCAGAAGTATATAAGAATTGTCTAAAGTGGGAGGTTTACTCGTATCTCTTAATATTCTGCAGTACCCGAGGACCCCTTAATTAACCTTCTTGTTCACCTCCTACATGAAATTCCCATCATCATGCAACTTGCAATTCAGATTGAACAAGTATCCCCCTGTCACAGAAATGAAAAACAAGGAAAAAACACCCAAACAATCCTAGGAGCTGACTGCACAGTGACCACCACCAACTCTTCAAAACACCAGACACCTAGTTACTGCACCCCCACCCTCACCCACCCACCCACCCTCTCTCTCTCTCTCTCTCTCTCTCTCTCTCTCTCTCTCTCTCTCTCTCTCTCTCTCTCTCTCTCTCTCTCTCTCTCTCTCTCTCTCTCCCTCTGCATTTTCTGTGCATTTTCCATATTGCTCCAGGATTCAACAAACGGCAACACGGCCTGTGAGGTACCCGGAGGCGTGCGCGCAAGCTCTCTCTTCTGGAAATAAGAGAAAATTCGCCCGAGGGTTCGATCCCTTTGTTGAAATCATCATTCGTGCAACTTCTGCCGCGCTGAATATCGGTTCAGTGGCGTATACTCTGCTGGCGAAGTCATGATCAGCGAACATTCATGTGGAAAATTTCACTTGCTACTATTTTATCATTTTGTAATTGATTCTGATATATGGAAATTTGGAATGAAGATCATCTACTAAATACAAAGCATTCAAAAATTGTATTACACATCCACACACACACGCACGTACGGACACAGACATACACATCCACACACACTGTTAAACAGGGATATGTTATACACAGCTTCCTCTTTCCTGAGAAAATCCCCCTGGCTAATCAGCTGCTCATCCTCCTTTCCTCCTTCAAGTTGACAGTAATAATTAGCAATCAAGGCGCTTCAGCAGTGAGACAAGTAACATCCTATATAAGGTGGAAAGCTCGTTTGATTGGTAATTAAAGACGATTGTTTCTAAATCTGCAGCTGTTAAACTTAGTTTCCTAAACTCCTTGGAGGGTGCTTTGTCTGTGTGTCTGACCGTGTGTGTCGTGTGTGTGTGTGTGTGTGTGTGTGTGTGTGTGTGTGTGTGTGTGTGTGTGTGTGTGTGTGTGTGTGTGTGTGTGTGTGTGTGTGTGTGTGTGTGTGTGTGTGTGTGTGTGTGTGTGTGTGTGTGTGAGTAAAACTTGTCCCATTTGCCCTCACGGTAAAGGCCACACGAAGGCCGCCGTGAATACACAGGGCTCTTCCTTGCAGACCAAAGAATGCTGCAGAACCAGTTAACTCTGGCTTGACTGCATAATCTGCGGTGGTAAAAAATATAATTACTTATGAGATTCCAATTTGGTTAAGTAATTATCAAGTGACTGATTTTTATGACATTCTTTTACAGCGTATGCTCTCGAGTGTATGCACTTTTTTATAAGTGTGATTAGATGAATGGCTATGGGTTAGTTCCTCGTTGCTCTCGACAAAGACATTGTCCCTGAAGGAGAGCAATGTTACCAATGATTTTCTTTTGAAGCTTGTGCAAAACACACACACACACACACACACACACACACACACACACACACACACACACACACACACACACACACACACACACACACACACACACACACACACACATAAATACATACATATATATATATATATATATATATATATATATATATATATATATATATATATGTATATATATAAACACAATTCCGTATATACACATTCTCTTGGAGGGGGGAGGGGTACATTACCGTTGAAAAAAGTCGAAAAATAATTATTGGATATAACCATCGTGAAAATATAAAAGAACGGTACATGGAATGCATTCAAAAGAATCCTCATTTGCATCGCCAAATATGCATAGAAAAAGACCGGACTTCCTATTCAGAGTAATGATAATGATAATAAAAAAAAAATCTTTTTTATTAAGCCCACGTACACGAACATCAACATGTCTTGGTACACTCATTACACACGGATCTACGTCTATTTCCTCTCTAACAGAAAACAGTGTAGAAGATAAAAAGAAAAAGAAAACAGTTAAATGTAAAAAGAATAAAGTGAAGTTCGCGACATACTGTTATGACTTTCCAATTGAATTCTCAACATCACTTTCACAGCAAATACAACTTAAGCGAGAAATACAGAACCACAGTTGTATCTCGTGCGTGGTATTCACGGTATTTTACAGTCATTTGAGGAGGTATAGAAGTATAGGTATCAGCGCTTTACGGGAGGTATTCCGTGGTTTTATGTTCGCCGATTCAGGGGTCAGAAGCCACAAACGTCCAAAAACACAGTAAAGACTACGATAACCCGACCAGCGAGAGGAGAGCACGGAGAACAGAGAAGTAAAAGGAAAACTGCGATAACGTCTATTACAACAGAGAATTGCCTACCCTGACATACCTTTTCTAAACAAAGGGAATTAAATGGCGTCATACGCCGTGAATCGCAATATCCAATCATATGTCCGCCTTTGTGTTATAAAAGCCCCAGAATGAACGCCTATCAATGCGCCAAGAATTTCAACACGCCTGCCGGGCCAGAGCTGCAACTTCCGCCAAGAGACGTGAACAAAGTACGCAGTGTGAAGAATGCACGGAATCGCTGCATATTTTAGCGCCGCAGGGATGGGGAAGCCTCAGGCCAATAACTCACAGGCGATCACAGCTTTATTACAGGACGCATACCATTACGACTCGGTGTTTAGCATTCATATATCACGTCAGGATGATGATCAAAGATGTCACAGATCCTGTCGTTTGTGATCACGGAACCACCAACCCATCTATTATCTTTTAATTGCAAAAAATACAAAGAAAGCCTTTCATTGGCTGAAGGTAAGTTCCCTAACACAAGGGGATGACAGAAAAGATATGAATATAAATTCCACCCAGCCTTAAATCAAAGACTCCTAAACCTTGGTCTCAATCCTTCAGAGCTTAAATACATATACTGTTGGAAATAAAAGCTTTGGCTCATCGACGGTCTCTGGGAGCGCAGACAAACACTGAGATGAAAAGTTGGCATGTGATGGTTCCTTTGCAAACACGAAACAGCGCTCTAGTAACGGGATTAAGGCCATGAGGCGTCTTGGGGAGAGATTAAACCCAGGACGCAGAATCTATTCCTATTCATTATGTGTGACTTATCTTACATGGGCTGCATTTTGATATTTATTTCTAGAATCGGAATCTTCCACGATCTCTCTCTCTCCCTCTCTCTCTCTCTTCTCTCTCTCTCTCTCTCTCTCTCTCTCTCTCTCTCTCTCTCTCTCTCTCTCTCTCTCTCTCTCTATTTCTACTTTTGATTTTGACTCTATGTCTGTATCTGTCTCTGTCTCTCTTCCTCCGTCTCTCTCGCCGTCCGCCTCCCTTTCTTCTCCGCCCCCATTTCCTCTTCCATTTGCTCCCCTCGTCTTTTTTCTTGTTCTCCTTCTTTGTGTGTGCAAGAAAACTCGTGCAAATGACTTTCCAATACAAAATTTCACTATAACTCTAGCCAACTATTAAAACAAATAACAAAGCAAGAACACCAACAAAGACATTCAACAGCCCTAAACTAGCCTTCCCCTTCAAAAAAAGAGAGAAAAAAAGACGCGGAGGACGACTCGACACCAGCCTCGCCATCAAGGTAATTCTGCGGAGGCGCTTTATCCTGACGCGGGCTAAGTCGGGGAACGTCCAGGTTTCGTACCCTGACCGTCGCGCGCTCCGTGATCTCCTGCGCACACACTGTTGTCCTTAAGGGAATCATCCCCAATAAAAGGGCTTAGCTGGAGTCTCGTGTGCGTGTGCGTGTGCGTGTGCGTGTGTGTGTGTGTGTGTGTGTGTGTGCGTAAGCGTGCGTGAACGTGTGTGTGCGTGCGTGAATGCGTGCATGCGTTCGTTCGTGCGTGCGTGCGTGTGTGGGTGGGTGCGTGTGTGTGTGCGTGCGCGCGTGCGTGTGTGAGAGCGTGGCTCCCCCTCCCTCTCCGGCACCGCATCCAGACGTTAACGCCTTAATGAAGGTCAAGTGGAGTCGCAGCGAATCTTGCCATTACCCGCGCAAAGAGGCAGTGTCTCATGTCGGTAATGGATGGCTACACCTGCCGCCGACGAGTGCAAAATTATCTCGTTATTTGCGTGTTAGATCATGTGACCTGCACTTCCGGTTAATGAGGCAGCATTGCCAACGCTGCTTCATGAATAATTCAATCGACTTACTCCGGCTCAAATACATTAACAATTTCTTTTTTAATCTTGGGCAATCATCTAAGACAAACCACAATACCGATCGCTAGTCGATCTCCCATTACACCTTATAAAATCTAACTATATTAAAAGAAAATGTTAAAATTACTGTTACACTTCTAGTGAATAAGAGCATTGATAAATTACTAATGAACCATCCATTAAGAATAATCTGGATAAAATTTCCTCACGGGCAAATGCATAATCACACACCGAAATGAGGAAGATTGGTACAAACAAGCTACATGATTCATAAATTATAAAGCCTGTACCACTGTAACAAAGACTCGCGTGCCCTTGCAAAACCATCCTAAAACTGACGTACCCTAGCAATACCATCCCAAGTCTCACGCACCCTTGCAATACCGTCCAAAGACTCACGCACCCTTGCAATACCATCCAAAGACTCACGTGCCCTTGCAAAACCATCCAAAGACTCACGCACCCTTGCAATACCATCCAAAGACTCACGCACCCTTGCAATACCATCCAAAGACTCACGTGCCCTTGCAATACCATCCAAAGACTCACGTGCCCTTGCAATACCATCCAAAGACTCACGCACCCTTGCAATACCGTCCAAAGACTCACGCACCCTTGCAATACCATCTAAAGACTCACGCACCCTTGCAATACCATCCAAAGACTCACGCACCCTTGCAATACCATGCAAAGACTCACGTGCCCTTGCAAAACCATCCAAAGACTCACGCACCCTTGCAATACCGTCCAAAGACTCACGCACCCTTGCAATACCATCCAAAGACTCACGTGCCCTTGCAATACCATCCCAACACTCCTGCAACTCTGCAATCATCATGACAAGACCCATGTTTCCACTTAGCACCATCCCTAGGCTGACGCGCCATCCCGGGATTCCTGCGCCCTTGCACCACCACACCAAAAGCTTCGTACCCTTGCACCACCACACCAAAAGCTTCGTACCCTTGCACCACCACACCAAAAGCTTCGTACCCTTGCACCACCACACCAAAAGCTTCGTACCCTTGCACCACCACACCAAAACCTTCGTACCCTTGCACCACCACACCAAAAGCTTCGTACCCTTGCACCACCACACCAAAACCTTCGTACCCTTGCACCACCACACCAAAAGCTTCGTACCCTTGCACCATCCACAGCTGCCCCTCCTCCGTACCCCCCCCCCCCCCAGCAGTTTCATACCCTCGGCCCTTTCTCTCCGGTGGAAGAAGGGAGTAAGTCCGTGTGTCCACCGGAAGGCTCAGGTTTAGCGCTTCACCTTTCACAGAATTTGCGGTTTTCTATCCGGTAAAGTAATACTATAAATTAAAGTTTATGTTTTCTCTGTTAGATAAGAACGCTGGCAATGAATGTATTTTTCTTTCCCATGTTTCGCTTATTTGAGTCTTCAATTTGTGGTCTTTTAGGGTCAGTTATGTCCAGTTTCAAATATGACAAGTAGGAGATGACAGAAAACAAAATAATGATAGTAATGTCAATAAATTTCGAAAGAGTATTGGTAAAATGTTGGTAAGACAATACGATTCATCAGAGATAAGTTACACATGAAGGAATGCATTAAAGAATGTTTTCAAATGAATTCAGCATTTTTCTAAGCAAGAACAAAATCAACTATATGCAGAGAGAGGGGCTGGATACAATAAAACAGCTCCAACGACGATCTTGGCCTATATGCACATAAAATCTTTAAATAATCCCTAAATCCTAATATGAAAAAGAGCCCCAGACTGCAGCCCCGCACACACACACAGAGGAATCGCGAATCCAGTCGAGTCAAGAGGCGGAGCGGGAGGGCTGGGGGAGGGGGAGGGGGAGGGGAGGAGGCCCCTTCGTCAGAAACACGACACAAATTAGTCAATCTCGTTCCCCTCTGCTTCACTTCCTCCTCTGATTGATCTGCTTCTGGTCCGGGCAATTATGACGCAGTCCTCCCAGGATGAAGGAGGAGCGAGAGCAGGAGGAGAGCGCCGGGTTCAAGGGGCGGAAAGTCTCGAAAGGAAAGGGTAAGGGATGATCAGGGGCGTCGAAGGGAGCAAGGGAGGGAAGACGTAAGGAGGGAGGGATTTATTGTTATGTGAAAAATAAAGGAAGAATATGAAAAGCCTCTGGAGAGAGAGAGAGAGAGAGAGAGAGAGAGAGAGAGAGAGAGAGAGAGAGAGAGAGAGAGAGAGAGAGAGAGAGGAGAGAGAGAGAGAGAGGAGAGAGAGGAGAGAGAAGAGAGAGAGGAGAGAGAGAGGAGAGAGAGAGAGAGAGAGAGAGAGAGAGAGAGAGAGAGAGAGGGGAGAGAGAGAGAGAGAGAGAGAGAGGGAGAGGAGAGAGGGGAGAGGGAGAGGGAGAGGAGAGAGAGAGAGAGAGAGAGAGAGGGGAGAGAGAGAGAGAGAGAGAGAGAGAGAGAGAGAGAGAGAGAGAGAGAGAGAGAGAGAGAGAGAGAGAGAGAGAGAGAGAGAGAGAGAGAGAGAGAGAGAGAGAGAGAGAGACAGAGAGTCTGTCTGTCAAAAAGACAGACAGATTGAATGAGAATATAACCGCATGTAAATACAGAGACACATACAGATTGCCTGCAGATAAAAATAAAAGGAACACGGCCAGAGAACAATGAAGACCTGTGTCCGGAGCCGCGGTTAAGAGATGCCATGTTTGGTGATGACACGTGTGATCACTTTCCTCAGCACTTAGCACGACACACTTAACGGTTTCCATGCTCTACAAAATTGGAAAACTTTTTGAAACTTGTGTGCTTACCTGATACAGTGAATTATTTCACGCATATTTTTTAAACTGGATTTTTATATATAATTTTTTCCCCCTAAAGGATCCCATGCAATTATGAATGCCTGATCCTCCACCCGGCGTCACGTAAGAAAATTCCTTATTGAGTTAAATCTCCCGGATCCTCCTGGAAGAGCAAACTGAGCAACTTTGAAAGTAAATAAATCTTCCAACTTATAATGCTCACCGGCGGTGCTGAAAATGCTGAAAGAGAGATGGAGACAGTGAGAAAGTGCAGGGGATGGGAGGGAGGGAAGGAAGGAGAGATAGGGAGGGAAGGAGGGGGGGAAGGAAGGAGGGGGGAGGGAAGGAGGGGGGAGGGAGGAAGGGAGGGAAGAAAGAAGGGGGAGGGAGGGAGGAAGGGAGGGAAGAAAGGAGGGGGAGAGAAGGGGAGAGAAGGAGAGAGAGAAGGAGAGAGAGAGGGAGAGGGAGAGAGAGAGAGAGAGGGAGAGAGAGAGAGAGAGAGAGAGAGAGAGAGAGAGAGAGAGAGAGAAGTGAAGATGGGGAGATTACATCACGCAAAGCAAAGAAATAAAGACCAAACAAAGACATGACAAAAAAAATCGCCAGGAAACTGGCGTTCTTAGCAACCCGAAGACATTATCACACCTGCTTACACCGCTTTAGCGTTATTATCTCAGTAATCAAGCAATGAATTTAACTAATAAAAGAGCCTTAAAACTTCTCCAAACAGGTTTGCCTCAGAACTTGGAGACACAAAAATAGAATTTATCTCTCTTCGGACCCTTGGGACTTAAATGGCAGTTGGCTGAGGTCACAGGACAAACTTGTTTGATAAGAAGGTACAGGAGGGGCGAGTGGACATGTAGGGTATACCAATGTATACAGGGAGGGGGGAAGGTGGTTGGTATGCGCGAGTGCGCGCGTGTGTGTGTGTGTCTATCTGCGTTTGTCTTTGCTTGTAAAAAAGTGTGTATGTGCGAGACTGTGGCTATGCGTGTGTGAGTACCAGTACTTGCGTGTTAATCTATTCATTTATTTGCTGTGACAAAGCGAGAACGAAGGGAGTGAACAGTACACAAGTACATATGCGTGTGTACGTGCATACCTGTCTCCTTGGAGTTAGGGAAAGGTTCGTGCGTGCACATATACGAGTGAAAAGTGCATGCAAAGCCTCTCACCCACATACATGCGTGTGCGTGCGTGAGTGGTAGAACAAGGGTATAATGAGGCAACAAAGGAAACTCCAAGAGAAAGTGCAGCCAAATGATCTTTAAGAGCACGAGGGAAGGTGTTCGCTCCCCCGCCCTCTCCAAGTGTCTTCAGTCTCGATATGTGGCAACTTTAGAAAATTGTGTGGAAATCTTAAACCGTGCATTCGTGTTTGGAATATGCGCAAATAAATAAATAAATAAAAAGCAAACCCAATGTATTTACTAAATTCAAGGGAGAACATAATCTAACAATATTCAATCGGTAAAAGAAAAGCACTTACAGAACCAAGTGACCTATTATGACCTCCAACGCGCGACCCTAAGTTAGCTTCCAGCGCCCATGACTCACAGCGACAGCGGTATTTAAGGCCAGGATGAAGGACCTGTAGTTGTAAATTAAGTTTAGTCTTTAGCTGATGAAGTCCTCGGTTGATGACACGTAAGGAATGCTATGGAATTTTGGTAGAGGGATATCATTCTTTATAATTCTAGCGAGCAGGTGGGTATTTGTGTTGACCAGAGGTATTAATCAATTCGATTATTTTGTAAACAATATAAAAGAGCACAAAGCATTTGCATTATCTGAGGGCGGTATTTCTTTGTTATAACTGCGGGGATAAAACAACTTTAAATGTATCTATATTAATCTAAATAAACTTATACTATAGATGTATAAACTGAGGTCTTTTCTGAAAGAAAAAAAAACATTCACACGCAAATAATAATATTAATAATAATAATAATAATAATAATAATAATAATAATAATAATAATACGTCAATACAGAGACATACGTTCACAGGCATATATAATCAATTCCCTTTAGAGCCAGCGAGCACGCACTCGTTTTTGAAGAGTATTGAAATTTCACAAAATTGTGCTTTTGCTGAAGTAATTTCACTGAAAAATCGCAAACGCTGTTATCTTGCAAAAAACATTTTCCGAAATATCCTTTAAAGAAAGTTAAGGGGGATGCTAATGGAACCCGGCCTTTCCATTGGAATACAAATATCTTACGCTCAGACATAGTCTGAATACCAAATATGCAACACAGTTTGCAGAAAATTCAAACTTCAGCTTCAGCGACGCGCGAAGCGATGGGTTGCAGAAGGGCAGCGAAGCGAACAACACAGACAGACTCTCTCTAAGCTGTCAGTGCCTAGTGTAGAAATCCCACGACAAATCTGTAATAAAAGTATGAATGCCGATGTGCTTTCTGCGCTGACAATGCCGATGAAATATGGCATTACACACTACAAACTGAGAAATTCTATTATCAAAGTGTCAGTCTTAAATTTAGAGATAACAATGAAACAATAAGAAAACAACAACACAAAATCGGCATCAAAGGGGGCAGCTCAAACCGACTATTCTCCGAAACAATTTTTGCAATTTAAGCTAGAAACATTCATAAACATTTCGGAAACCTGGGCCACAATCCGCGAGATTTCCGCTTAACATTTCGATAATATTCAGCAAGTCCAAACATTTCACGTATCGATATATCTGATAATGATGTTTTGGCGGCATAAAATATAATGAAAAAACATATGTACTGATAGACACTTGCTTTTACGGATACTTTATCTACAAATAGCATATCAACAGTGAATATCTCCAGAACTTAAATGCTTCATTACTAATTCAGCTGAACTAATAACAAAATAGTCGACAATAAACAGACAAATCCACAAAAGCATCAACCTAAATCAATACAAACGCCAGTAGGTCTGACCCCCCCCCCCCCTGACTGGCACCCGGCTCTAAGACTGGAACATAACAGCGTCAAGATAAGAACAACCGACAGTTTTATGAGGAGCTCGGAGAGAAGGTTCTTTGTTGCACCTCAGAAGGTAGCAAGATGTACCCTTTTATAGCTGTAGACAAGCATATATATACATTTTTTCACCCTGGTTGAAACGTCTTGCCTCGAAATACGTGCAGAAAGTTCCAAGACACCGAAGACCATTAGTGTAAATGAAGACGTGATTAAGACTCTAAGAGGACACTTGCCTCGGTTAGTGACGTGGTAAGGGATCCAGGTGAGCTGCCTCTCAACTCATTACTACTGGAACGCGGCTGAATATGTAAGACAGGGAAATATTGCCCTATCGCGACGAAAATAAACACTAGTATTCACCTCCGGCACGGCCTTGTGATCTGAGCGTTG
Source organism: Penaeus monodon (assembly GCF_015228065.2). NCBI lineage: Eukaryota > Metazoa > Arthropoda > Malacostraca > Decapoda > Penaeidae > Penaeus > Penaeus monodon. The sequence continues at coordinate 28,760,930 of NC_051392.1, read as the reverse complement.
ACTAGTGCATTAGCATGTGAAGACTCGCTCATCTACTGGTGTATGAGGCTTGGAGTTTACGCTTGGGGAAATGCATAACAAACAGCTGAAAGACAGGGAAAAAATAATATTTCATCGGGTAAATGGATGATTTTATACGTGAATCCATTGCCGTCCGCAGGAAATAGTTTGAAAAGCCTCATAAACTGTTGGCATTTCTGTCTTCCAATTCAATATTCATCCTTACGGCCCGCTCAGGAGTAAAAGGCCCAGGAGCACTTGACTCTAAATGTTGATTCAATTTAAGAGCATCGCCGCCCGTGGGATGATGGCAAGCGTCCAGGGCGGCTACAAGGCGGAGCAGGGGCGCTAAGGACGAGCACTCCGAGAAGCGACCCGACACCTGGAAGGATATAGGGGAGGGGGATGTGCTACCTACCCCCTCCAACTCGACCTGTCGTACCCTTATATACTTGACTGACGACATTCTGTATGAAGGATCTGTCTTGTTGACGGTTTAAAGAGACACTCGTCAGCATTTCATTTACAAAATAAATATGTATCAGACTATTTTGGTATGCAAAAGAGGAGGCAACAAGCAACACACCCACTCGTTGCAACCACTCCTTAAAAACGGCAATTCACTTACATATTTTTTAGGATAAACATATACAACTTACATAAACTTTTCTGGTACTAAATGGAAGCAATTTTCCAGATGCGGTGTATAGCATAATATCAGATTATGAGGCTCTTCAGCAAGCAGGCAAAATGCTGTGCGTTTACGAGTGTCAACAACACAGCCGCGAATACCGAAAAAATAGCTCCCGGATATGGCGGGGCTGATGTGGGTTCTCGTGGGGTTCTGTGTGTACAGTAGTATGCGTGTTTGGTGTGGGCTGTGGTTAGGGGGTGGGGGTGGGGGGAACGGTGATAAAAACCATCACAACCTGATAACTAAAGCATCAAAAGACAGCTAGCAACACATAATTAGTTAGAGAGGGTATTTGCAATTAGGCCTAAAACACGAGAAATAAAATAGGTGTCTAAGTACAAAAGTAAGTACCTATAGTCTCTCTTGGGAAAAAAAATACATGTCTGTAAAGAAAAGCATGCGCAATATGCCAGTCTTTCTCTTTGAACAAACCCGAGTGCTCGTACATACACAAGAAAAATCTTAACATATAAAGAAAACGAAATTACAAAACATTTTTGTAGCCGAGGATGCTCGAGGATCCATTTCGTGAATAGCATTCTCTGCTCTGTATCTTGGCTGCAAACATTTATTCATAACCTCAGTACCTCGCTCCCTCTGGCTCTTTCTCACTCTCTCTCTCTCTCTCTATCTCTCTCACATTCACACACACACACACACACACACACACACACACACACACACACACACACACACACACACACACACACACACACACACACACACACACACACACATTCCACTTGAAACGAGTGCGCTAGAAGACACACATCCGGGACTCCAGCGCACAGAATATTCTTTCAAGTACGTGCAACCGAGCCAAGAGGCGTTACACTAGACTACGTGTCATAAGAAATTATTTAACGTTGCCAGCCGTAAGGGTTGGGCCAAAGAGAGGTGCAGCTGCCACGTCACACTCGGGCTGATAAACAAACGTTCTCTGATAAAAGAACAAAAACAAATGAAGAATAGAGAACGAAAGGGGTCTCTTGAACACTGGGTTTCTTTTAACATGATCCTGGTTTTAAGAGGATGGAGGACAAGATGAATGGATGTTCTGACATGTTGATAAAAGCAGACGGTCTGGTGGTTAAAAAAATAAATAGAGCGATAAATGAATAAGTATCAATAGATATGGAGAGTGACAGGTAGACAGATAGGCCTCTACACAATATAAATCAAACATTCACTTATTAAATCCACCATTGTGACAGCTCGAAGAAAGAAAATGGGTTAAATGATTGTCACACCAATAAAATCACTCTATCCACACAACAACACCTATATATTCATATAGCATGCAGATAACAAGCAGAACAACACAACTAACACTGCAGAATGACATCAAAACATTTCCACCATTGATTCATACATCAATCTCTTCATTATGACGAAAACAGAAACATCAAACGCACAGAGTATTGTCAGTTACACGTGGCATTAAACCCCACAGCGTCAATTTCGCTACAAGTGATATCTATTCGTTTGCTGACGAGAATGAATCATTAATGGCATGAAACGTCATAAAAATACTTGCACTGTCTTCATGAATGATTTCTGGTATAAATGACATGCAATAACATATGGCTCACTGCATGAATGAGGTTTTAATGTCGCTGTGATTAATTAATCAACCGAGTTCATTACCATTTTTGTTAAGAGTCCCGTCTCGTAATTCCGTGCCAAGGAGATTCATTCCAGCGAGATTTATTACTCCAATTCAGTTATCGATTGGCGGCCATCAACTCCTTTAACGAGCCATATGCAGCTGCCAATGGGTGCCTGGAAAGGTGCTTCCGGACCTAAAGGTGTTGCACGGCGACGCGATGCAAGCTCCTCCGTCCTCCTGGAGGAGAGCCAACTTCAGTTTGGACTGTAGTGACTCGTCCTGGCTCTAGTCGCCACGTGTTCGCTGCCACACAGCCCTCCACTCTGACACTTACGACGTCACAAATTTCCACTTGCGTCGCGGCTGACGTCTAGTAGTATGAGCAGCGTAGAATCGCAGCGCACTCTGGCGAGGGGGCAGACGGAGGACGCTCCAGCGAGTGGAAGAGGACATGTTCCAAATTATCTATAAATATTTCAAATGGAAGGTTGGCTCCGGAAGGAGACTGAAACCCGCGGGAGTTCTCAAAGCTTGTTTATCCTTTCCTTCTCGTCGGGGCTTCCGGTTTATAAGAGGATGCTGCTCTCGAAGCCACGCCGCCTGCCCGGGACGCGGGGAGAGGAAGCGCCCGCTCGCACATCACGCACGGAAAAAATGCTCTTCTGACCAACCCGCCTCTGCTTTGCTCTCCTATGGATCTTGTGTACGTTCTATCTATTTATCTCTTTTTTATTCCACACACACACACGTGTGTGTGTGTGTGTGTGTGTGTGTGTGTGTGTGTGTGTGTGTGTGTGTGTGTGTGTGTGTGTGTGTGTGTGTGTGTGTGTGTGTGTGTGTGTGTGTGTGTGTGTGTGTGTGTGTGTGTGTGTACGTATGTATATATATATATATATATATATATATATATATATATATATATATATGTATATATATGTATATATATATATGTATATATATATATGTATATATATATATGTATATATATATATATATATATATATATATATATATATATATATATATATATAACTCAGCTATGTCGCTCCTCACACCCTCTACCCTCCTAAATCCTTCTCCCTTCCTTTCCCAGCAAAACACATCACCGTCACTTCCCTTCATAACCACGGTTCCATCTCTCGCAAAATACACATTTCCCCTCCCCTCCCTAACAGTCTTTCCACTCCCATTCCCAATCCCTTAACTCGGTCTGCGTGACCCGGCAACCCCACTTCCTAACACCCATTTCTTACACAAGTCTACGGACCTCATCCTCCCCGTTTCACATTAACAGAATTTTTCTTTTCTGTTTTTTTCTCTAGTACAGCGTCTTCTTCTCTCGTTCTTCTTACTTCTTCAGTCTTCCCAGGGACTTAAAAGCACGTGGGAAGAAATGTGGACATGAAAAAAAGAATAATAATATTAAAGGGAAAGATTTTAAAACTCGGGCAACAGAAGGCGCGAGAAATTGAAGCAGAGAAGGGTGAGAAGTAGCAGGATAATGGCAGCCGAGAAAATACCCCTTGAAGAAAACAGAAGCAAGAAGAGAAAGAGAGGTAAAAGGAGAGAGAGAAAAAAAAACCAGCATGAATGTGGGGAGACGTCGCACAATTCGAGGGGAGGTTGAAAGACGAAAGAGGAGGCCCTGAGGGGAAGCTGGGAACTAAAGGGAGGAATTAGGGTATGGAGAAAGGGACGGGAAGAGAAAGATGTAAAAAAGGGGGTGGGATATAAATACAGAATGGAGGAATGAAGAGAAAGGGAGAGAGAGTAAGACTTAGAGAAAGAGTGAGTGAGTGAGAGTATGAGTGAGAGAGTGAGAGAGAGAGAGAGAGAGAGAGAGAGAGAGAGAGAGAGAGAGAGAGAGAGAGAGAGAGAGAGAGAGAGAGAGAGAGAGAGAGAGAGAGAGAGAGAGAGAGAGAGAGAGAGAGAGAGAGAGAGAGAGAGAGAGAGAGAGGAGAAGGAAAACGAAAGAAAGAGAGGGTCGATGGGAAAAGTATAAATAATAAAAAACAAAAAAGGAAGAGAAATGTGGACTCGGGGCGGAGGGTGTGAGTGGAGGAGTGTCAGGGTTGGTGGGCTGTAAACCTGGAAACTATCACGGCTCTAAAAGTCTACCAAATCAGGAGAGGAAAGTGATAAATGACTCGACCATCTAATGAGCCGTCACGGGGGAGAGTGAGGGACTTTGGGCCGCTGTAATTACGGGAGGAAGCAGACATGTGGCTCTCAGTAACCCCCATCTCTCCCTCTCTACCCTCACTCGCCCTTCTCTCTCTCATTCACTCATTATCTCTCTCTCTCTCCCTCCCTCCCTCTCTCTCTCTCTCTCTCTCTCTCTCTCTCTCTCTCTCTCTCTCTCTCTCTCTCTCTCTCTCTCTCTCTCTCTCTCTCTCTCTCTCTCTCTCTCTCTCTCTCTCTCTCTCTCCTTCTCTCTCACTCTTCAAACACGCGCACACTCACTTATTCTCACTCACACTCACTTTCACTTATCTCATTCTGTCATTCCTTCTCTTCTCTCCTCTTCTCTCTCTCTCCTTTTCTATCTCATCCCTTCTATCCCCTGTTCCACCCTCCGTTTCATCATTTCAAAAAAGAGAATGTCATAAGCGTAAGACAGACCTTTTGGCACATAATCGTAAAGGTTCAGAAACAATCAAACCTTTCCATGTAAAATCCCGGATCAATGTGTATAAATAATTTAAGAATCTGTAGCGACGGTAAAAGTTGCGTCTCTCTCAGGGCACTTTTGAGTCTGATTTACTGTATATCGAATCTCTTAATTCCCTTAATGTATGTAGGATAGGAAACGTCTGCAGTACGGCTAGACTTTCCATAATCACGCTGTGGATTATTGAATTTGAACTTTTTAGGGGGTTTGTGTAAGGGGTCTGTCAGATTGGTCTTGACGCAATTTCTCTACGGTACATGATTCATCAATCTTTGCAATATAATTAATGAATTTATGAGCACTGTTCCTGCATTCATTAACATATCTACTTGTGTATCTATCTTCTCTCCCTAATTCTAGTTTTTCATCATGAATATTTCGTGTACACGAGCTATTAATCAAAATGACCATAAACAGACAGCAAGAGACAGCAAAGAGGGTGGGTCACCAATGAAGACGGACGTGTTAGTCGTACTTCCCAACGCGAACAAGTCCAATTAAGATGTGACGTTGTTGCGAGCGAGTGGTGGGACGCTCTGAGCGGGACGTCCCTCGCGTTACAAGCTCCAGTGCGACCCTTGGGACTCCTGAAGAGCGAGAAGGACTCCCGAGGGGCTGTTACGCGCACACTGGCGGAGCTCGTGCGGGTTACTCGATATTGTGGCTTACGCGGCTAAGGTGTTGCGCCGGTGATGAAGGTGAGCACTTTGTGGGGTTATGGGACGTGTAATCCATGTCTATGAGTTTACTTTGGCGCGCGCGCGCGTGTGTGTGTGTGTGTGTGTGTGTGTGTGTGTGTGTGTGTGTGTGTGTGTGTGTGTGGTGTGTGTGAGTGAGTGAGTGAGTGAGTGAGTGAGTGAGTGAGTGAGTGAGTGAGTGAGTGAGTGAGTGAGTGTGAGAGTGAATGAGTGAACGAGTGAGTGAGTGAGTTAGTGAGTGAGTGAGTGAGTGAGTGAGTGAGTGAGTGAGTGAGTGAGTGAGTGAGTGAGTGAGTGAGTGAGTGCGTGTGCGTGTGCGTGTGCGTGTGCGTGTGCGTGTGCATGTGTGTGCGTGGGTGTGCTTGTGTGTACGTGAGTGCTACTCTATGCCAGCGTATATATACGTGTACGTGAATCTGTTCATTGTTCGCCTTACAACTCGATTAAGAACGTGGTCAGAAACATAACCGCCTCCTTTGCCAGCTTCCTTCAGAAAACCATCGCTGCGAGACCAGAAGCAGCCATCGTCCGCAGAAACAAACAGTTGGTTAGAAAGGCGTCTTATCCCGCTCAAATTACCCGATCGCGGTGGGTGTTAGCGTGATCACAGCCTGTCCGGCGCCCCCTGAGAGCCTCGCAGTCACGCTCAAGACGTCCTAATGGCAAAGATCCTCGCTTATCTCTCGACCCCGAGCACTTCCTCTCCTCTCTCACTCACCCCAACCCTTCGTGAGAAGGCGCTGGCGATGCAAGATCATTTTACATATGTATTCACAATGAGTATTATCGGTTCATCTATGTATCCCGTGTGTATTCATCTAATCTATATATTTGACTCTTTCTATAAAAAAAAAATAATAATAATAATAATAATAATAAAATAAATAAAAGAAATCATCCACCCTCAAACAATAATTCGTTACATTATTCCTAGGATATGGTGATAGGCCAACCCTCCCCTCCTCCCTACCCCCCCCCCTCCCCCTTTACGTCCGAGGAGATCCATCATCCCAGCGGCGAAGGAGGCTCCGTCTCCCTCCTTCCTTCTGAAGCCTCATTACTGCGCCCACCTGAGAGGGCGTTCGCGCTGCGGGGATCCTGGGCTTTGACGTCACTGGGGAATATCTATCATTCCATTCACACCAGCCTTTAATTGTGCTTACGTATATTAATGACTTTCTTATGACTAACGTCGATTATGATTCCTCGCCGTCTGTGGGTGTGAGAGCATGACTCGAAGAAATTAAATACAGACTTGGCAATCAGATTAAGATCTAAAGCATATCAGATTAAAACTCATAAGTAACTCTATCTAACGAAAAAAGAAAGAATTGATAGGAAAATGTACCGCAGATGAGTTTTACCTGTGAATGATGAGTCAGGCAAATCTCAGGCCAACATACCTCAGCTGTGTCCAGTTACAGCCTTCAGTCTCTCGGCGGGATGTATATCCCTGTCTCCCATTACACCCGCCGCCAAGAAACACCCCTCTCGCCCGAGTCATGGCGATTCTTCCTAAGAGATATGACCAATTGTCTGGCGGTGCGCCCATCCGTCTCCTCCTCGTCCGCTGGTTTGGCCGAGGTCCCTCGACCCCCCCCCCCCCCGAGCATTAGGAACGCATGCACACACACACACATACACACACATACACACACACACACACACACACACACACACACACACACACACACACACACACACACACATATATATATATATATATATATATATATATATATATATATATATATATATATATATATATATATATATATATATATATATATATATATATATATATATATATATATATATATATATATATATATAGAGAGAGAGAGAGAGAGAGAGAGAGAGGTGTGTGTGTGTGTGTGTGTGTGTGTGTGTGTGTGTGTGTGTGTGTGTGTGTGTGTGTGTGTGTGTGTGTGTGTGTGTGCGTGTGTGTCTGTGAAGAAGCAATACAGCGAAAAGGCCTTCACAGCATATTCGTGTTTTCCTGTTCTTCCCTTCGATGTATTATTTGCAATTTGTTCGACGTGAATTACACACGTGCGTTCCCCAAATATATATACACACACACACACACACATATATTTATATATATATATATATATATATATATATATATATATATATATATATATATATATATGTGTGTGTGTGTGTGTGTGTGTGTGTGTGTGTGTGTGTGTGTGTGTGTGTGTGTGTGTGTGTGTGTGTGTGTGTGTGTATATGTATATATGTATATATATATATATATATATATATATATATATATATATATGTATATATATATATGTATATATATATATATATATATATATATATATATATATATATATATATATATATATATTATATATATATATAAATAACTTATGGGATAAGGCGGCATCCCCAAGCTGCAATGAATCCCTTAATGGTTTCAAGACATCAATCGATTTGATCAAACTATTAACAACATCAGTCAAGCAAACAACTGTAATTCCGCTCTGTTTATATAACGGTACAAACACATAGCATTAAATACTAAAACTACATATCAGAAAGAGTTGAATGATATTTTGATCTGCATTTGCCCACTGCTCAACACAAACACCAGGATGTTTGTTTAGGCCACAACATAACACTGCTTGTGCGCCTGTCTTGCTTGTAGTAATGATTGTGTTTTCCTTTCAAACATGTACTACAAGTCTCACTATTTGTATATTTCATTATTTTTAGTGACTAACAAATATATGTACAATCTCGAATACAAATATGGCATGATGAAATTATATTTCTTTTGACATTTCACTCACAAAGAGTTCAAATGCCGGACTGAAAAAGTAATTTGAAATA
>NC_051392.1:28742414-28747414 GCF_015228065.2 Penaeus monodon | reverse complement strand
CTCGGCACAGAAATCGTTGCATCAGATAAAGCACAAGCTCTCTCTCTCTCTCTCTCTCTCTCTGTCTCTCTCTCTCTCTCTCTCTCTCTCTCTCCCTCTCTCTCTCTCTCTCTCTCTCTCTCTCTCTCTCTCTCTCTCCTCTCTCTCTCTCTCTCTCTCTCTCTCTCTCTCTCTCTCCTTCTCCCTCTCTCTCCTTCTCCTTCTCCCTCTCCCTACCTCCCTCCCTATCTCCCTCCCTACCTCCCTCCTTCCCTCCTCCCTCTCCCTCTCCCTCCCTCCCTCTCTCTCCCTCTCCCTCCCTCCACCTCTCTCTCTCTCTCCTCTCCCTCTCTCTCTCTCTCTCTCTCTCTCTCTCTCTCTCTCTCTCTCTCTCTCTCTCTCTCTCTCTCTCTCTCTCTCTCCCTCTCCCTCTCCCTCTCTCTCTCTCTCTCTTTTTATCTACCTATCTGTCTATATGTGTATATATAATAAACAGATAAATAGGTAGATATAAATAGATAAATAGATCGATAGATATTGATAGCTATAGAAAGATAGATAGATAGATAGTTAAATAGACAGATAAAGATAGATAGATAAGTCGCGTACTTCGGCCTCCAGCCATACCTTCCCACACCCATTTTTCTGCACTCGGGCGGAAACACGCAAGGTCGCGCATCCCTCGAAGACAGTCCTAGCTACTCAAACGAAGCAGAGCGACGGGGGTCACGCCAAGGGGTCCTCCACGGAAGCCCCGCCGGACCCCGGGTTGCATGCCAAGACATACCGGACCGAAATTACTCACCCGAAAAATGAGTAGACAAGAACGCAGCGAAGGCGTGAGGGATTTCTATAACTTTAACGAGTGGAGAGAAACCGGAGGCGAAGGAGCAGCGGGCCAATAAATTCGAAATGAGCATTGGGCTCGTTATCCCGTCGCTGAATGTAAACCGATTACGAAAACTCGTTAACAGAGGGATGGATGGCAGGTACTCTTCGTGTGGAATGTTTGCTTATGGGGAAAAGATGGATGGATGGACGGGGCTTTCTTTAAAATAATGTATATATTTGGATATACAACGATCAAGCATGCATAAAACACACACACAAAGACACACACGCACGCATGCACGCACGCGCGCGCGCGCGCGCACACACACACACATATATATATATGAGAGAGAGAGAGAGAGAGACGGAGGGGAGTGGAAGTGGGAGAGGGAGACGAAAAAAGAGAGAGAGGGAGACTGATAGAGAGAGAGGAGGTGGGGAGGGACAGACACATAGACACCAGACAAAGAAGCACACATATACATATACATGCATACATACACACAGACACACACACATACATATATATGCATATACATATAATGATAAATATATAGACACGCGCGCGCGCACGCACGCACACACACACACACACACACACACACACACACACACACACACACACACAAGCACGCACACGCACGCACGCACGCACGCACACGCGCACGCACACGCGCACACACACACACACACACACACACACACACACACACACACACACACACACACAACACATATATATATATATATATATATATATATATATATATATATATATATATACATGTGTATACATGTGTGTATGTATGTGTGTGTGTGTGTGTGTGTGTGTGTGTGTGTGTGTGTGTGTGTGTATAAAGAGAGAGAGAGAGAGAGAGAGAGAGAGAGAGAGAGAGAGAGAGAGAGAGAGAGAGAGAGAGAGAGAGAGAGAGAGAGAGAGAGAGAGAGAGAGAGAGAGAGAGAGATACTGTACACTTACATGTAGACCCGCACGGCCCTCACGTGTACCCTCAGCCTCCGCAGAGTGCGGCTCCAACAACGCATTCCGTGGAAATAAACTTACCGCCGCAAGTCGTCCCGGGCCTCCTCCGGCCGCCCGCCCCGACCACCCGCTGGGCGCTCATACCTGCGGAAAATGAGTCAGAATTTTATTTACCACTGCGGGAGGTGCCTGTCGCTATTTCCTATTCATACACTGCGCCAACTGTTTATATGTGCATTAACTCCGCACCTCTTTATTCAGACAGAGAAAACAGGGAGGGGGGATGCTGGAGTGCGAGAAGAGGTGGCAGTTTATGAGAATAATAGTAATGAGAGATGCTGCTACTGCGCTGTGAAGAGGAGGATGGCGTGGCTGTGAACTGGCACGCAGCAAGGGAATGCGATGACAGTGCTCTGGTGAGGATGACATGGGGCAGAGCGATGGATGGTGGCTAGGCATTTTGAGGCCGTTTCTCCCCATCCTCTCATTACCTATCATCTCCATTATCTCGTCCCCTTACCTCCCCATTCCCCGACCACCTCTTCCTCCTTCCATTTCTATCACCCCTTCCACTTCCCCTCCCTATCTACTTCTGCTACTTCTCCTTCCTCTTACCATCATCCATCTCTCCTCACTCACCCCCTTCTCTCTCCCCTTCCCATCACCTATCACTCCCTTCCCGTTCTCCTCCCCTGTCACCCATTCCTTTTATCCTCCCCTATCATCCCTCCCCCGCCCTAATCACCCCTCCGTCTCCCTTTTCCACTACCACCACCCATCCTTCCAACATCCCTTCGCTCTCTCCCTCTCCGTCCCCCATCCCGTCGGTCCCGATATGTAGCTAACCATTAGAGAACATTACAGTTTCGCATGATGAATGGGCCTCGTCCAGGGGCAGCGTTATGAGGGCTTCGAAACCATTACATCACTAGGGCATTCCGCACGTCCAATAAGCTTTAATCATAAACACCATTAATCTACGAGAGAGAAAAAAGCATGGGCTTTCCAGTCTACTGTGTCATACAGTGTGATGACGAGTTTATAAAATCTATATTGTTTTCGTTTTTCTCGGACACAACAAAGCATCAAAAGCAACTGTCATTATTTCTTCTATGGATTCTACTTTTATCAACAATATCATCATTACGGCTATCAAAACACCATTATTACTGTCACCATTGATAACGTTACTATTGTCATTACCATTGTTAAAATCATCAATATGATTATCAAACCCTTTATCGCTATCATACTTAAAATCACTTTAATTTTAATACTGTCACCGTTATCGTCACTACTGCTATCATTATAATCATAAGTACTTTAAACATCAACATCTTTTATAATCACCATCTATGTCATAGCCAAATAGGTGTGGCAAAACAACAATCACTCAAGTGGTAATATCGCCAATAACAAATACAACAACTGAACAAAAATACAACAGCAATAACGACACCAATAACTGCTATTACCATCATCAACCCAGAAACGATTATGTGACAATAATTCCCAAAGACGAGGAACCGTCAGGCCATAGCAGGTGCTGCCGACGTGTAAAATTACTCAGGATGATCATTTTTAATATAAATGTATTTGCCAATACCATTAGGAACATTAACTTTATGAAGATCATGATAAACAATGGCAATAATATTTCCTCTACCATTTTCATTTATATTAATATTTCCATCATTTCTTAATTATCATACCAGTCTTTATCGTATACTTAAAGTGTCAATAATCCTGGGCCTTCACTAGAACTAATGTTGAAATCGTTAATAGCACTAGTGCCGAATATTATTCTGATCCCCATACTTTATCATCATAATACGATCAATATCATTAGATTATTATCAATGTAGTAATAAATATTTCCAATCCCGAATTATAACCACTATCTGTTTACAGCTAGTGTAAGCCATACCAATTAAGTAGAAAAAGGCTATTTACATGTAATACTGAATCTTTGAACATAATACTACCTACTATGAGCTTTTTCACTATTCTATCCATTCTTTCATTTACTCCTTCCTATCAAATCCTTTATACTAACCACGAAGAATGTCATCACACCCATCACTAAAAAGCTACTATTTAACGCTTCAGTGACATCTATTGCCTATCATTTCCCTTGATCCCGAAACCGCGGTCTCCAGAAATGAAGCCAGACCTCAAAAACAAGAAGCCACTCGCCATTTTACGGGGAAGACAATAAAGACCAATTTCCTGGACTTTCTTCGTCATGAACTTGGGAGAGTTGGCAATATCGCCGTCGGGTAAGTTCTCTTTCGTTCTCTCTATTATAAAGCAACTGGCAAGAAATTAATCAACCTGTGTGTGTGTGTGTGTGTGTGTGTGTGTGTGTGTGTGTGTGTGTGTGTGTGTGTGTGTGTGTGTGTGTGTGTGTGTGTGTGTGTGTGTGTGTGTGTGTGGTGTGTGTGTGTGTGGTGGTGTGTGGTGTGTGTGTGTATATGTGTGTGTGTGGTGTGTGTGTGTGTGTGTGTGTGTGGTGTGTGTGTGTGTGTGTGTGTGTGTGTACACGTGTGTTTTTCTGTCTGTAAGTCTATCTATCTATCTGTCTGTTTGTCTGCCTCTCTCTACTTCTCTGTTGCTCTTTCTTTTCCTAGCGGTAAAGAGTGTATGACAATTAAACGATAATTGCTGATTGATTATCTGTATTTCTGTAACATGGATTCATGCTTATAACTTTTCTAGCCTATATACAGAAGCCTGTGTAAATATATTACGCATGGATAAACTTGCACTTAAAATATACATTCGCCGATAAAAACAAACATATGCCTGACGCCTGAGAATGAAATTTGAAAAACTACATAAACAAATCAAAACAAAACAGGCACTTGAGCAAACACATAAAGATTATACGACCAAGATTTGAATCGCTCGCCATCTCAACACAGTACTCTGTTTTCGACCCAAGGCTTAAATATGTATGAATGAAATCAGCATTATCATAACGGTAAGCTAAAGGGCATCAAGAAACTAGCATCGGAAATCAATAAACTAACTAGATGCAATCGTCCGATCTAGCAAATGCAAATAAGCTTTTGGAGATAAGGAATGGTAGGGAAAACGGAGAGCAGAGAGAGAGAGGAAAAAAGAAAGAAAGATGAAATTTTCGGATGAGTCCCTACGACGCGGTTTCACCATTCAAGTCGCCCTCCCCTATCTACGCCAGACTTTA
>NC_051392.1:28727414-28729914 GCF_015228065.2 Penaeus monodon | reverse complement strand
ATCAAATAACTATGAGCATGTGGCATGAGCAGCAATACGACTTTTTGAAACTCTGCACGCGCTCGATACGATGATTGGGTTTGCATGATTCCCTCCGGTCATTAGGATTTCTCTTTGAGTTTGTGGTCAGGCGAGATGCAGGAATTTTTATCTGCCATATTCCCTCTGGGTAAAAACTTGCAGCGTATGCGTCTGTGGGCTGTGTTGTGTTGCTGTGTGTTGTCCTGTGTGTGAGTGAGTGAGCGAGTGAGTGAATGTGCGAATATATGTGTGTGTGTGTGTGTGTGTGTGTGTGTGTGTGTGTGTGTGTGTGTGTGTGTGTGTGTGTGTGTGTGTGTGTGTGTGTGTGTGTGTGTGTGTGTGTTTACTAGCGTAGATGGATGGATGGATGGATGGATGGATGGAGGGAGGGAGGGAGGGAGGGAGGGAGGGAGGGAGGGAGGGAGGGAAAGGGAGGGAGAAAGAGGGAGAGGAGTAGGAAGAGAGGAGGGCGAGAGAGCGAGAGCGAGAGGGGGTATAGTCAAACAAAGCGTAAGATAGAAGGGAAGAAAAAACCCAGTGCGCATGTTTATATGTTTTATTCACGTACGTAAAGAAAATAAGAAAGCAATATTTGTGTGTGTTTGTTTATGGCCAAAAAATGTTTGTAAATGTTTTATATCTCACTGGATTAACATTGCGTGTTCTTTCAAACAACATTTGACAAGACTTATTGAACGGTGAAAAGCTTTTGAAGTTGGGGGCGACCAATAATTCGTGCGAGGAGGGACCGGCTGGCGGCCAGTAATGTAATGATTCCCGGAGGTGTTCAAAGCATTCTCGTACGACACGAAGTCATAGCTCACGCATGATAACAGACAACCAACTTTTTTTCGCTGGAATCTATTATCCCCAAAATATACAAAAGTTCGGCCGTCGTATTTCTGACAGCGTGAGTTATGCATGGCGTCCCCGTCCTGCTGGAGACTCCACGTCGGCGGCGAGCGCGCGCCGACCTTCTGTTTATGGCCCTGCCGAGGATAAATAAGCGGGCCTTCCAATCAGTCCGAAGGCGCAGGGGGCGAGGGGCGTGGGGCGAGGGCGCCGCCGGAGATTGCGGCAACGGCGCGGCAAGAATGCCCCTCCTGTGCCGACAGCAGGCAACCAGCTGCCAATTCAATTATATATATATATATATATATATATATATATATATATATATATATATATATATATATATATATATATGTGTGTGTGTGTGTGTGTGTGTGTGTGTGTGTGTGTGTGTGTGTGTGTGTGTGTGTGTGTGTGTGTGTGTGTGTGTGTGTGTGTGTTATGACACAGATATAGACACAGACACAGGCACAGACACACGCACGCACACACACACACACACACACACACACACACACACACACACACACACACACACACACACACACACACATATATATATATATATATATACATATATATATATATATACATATATATATATATATATATATATATATATATATATATATATATATGTGTGTGTGTGTGTGTGTGTGTGTGTGTGTGTGTGTGTGTGTGTGTGTGTGTGTGTGTGTGTGTGTGTGTGTGTGTGTGTGTGTGTGTGTACGTATATGCATGTGTGTGTGTGTATGATGAACATTTGCACAAATAATACAGAGACAATAGGAACTGAATCCGACTTACTAGCATTACTCGAGGAACTCTATTTCTTTAAATGGGATGTTGTAGGACTCTGTGAGGTTAGAAGACTAGGCGAAGAACAGAACATGATGGACACGTGCTCTATTGGAGAGGTAAACCCCAGGGTAGCAAGCAGGAATTAACCTCTTAGTTCACAAACGCTTAGAAAAGAATATCGTGGAATTCTATAGTATATGCGAAAGAGTGGCTTCACTGACAATAAAAATAAACGATTGGTACAACAAGCAGGGTTCTGCAATGGATTCTCAACAAAAGACCACGTCCACACGCTCACCTAAACAAGAGAAAAAATAAACGAATACAGGAAACCCCTGTGTATGGCATTCATCGATTACGAAAACGCATTTGACTCTGTACAAACACCAGGTGTACTAGAAGTTATTCGAAGACAGGGAGTAGAGGAGGTATATTGTAAAAATTGGAAGATATATATATACGAAGTAACCATCACCGATAAAATACCATTTAGAAAAGGTGTTAGATAGGACGATACCGTCTCATCAAAACTATTTACAGCTTGCCTTGAGAAAATATTCAAGAAGCTAGAATGGAACGGAAAAGGTATCAAAATAGGACACGAATCTCTGAACAATCTAAGATTTGCAGATGACATTGTTCTCTTCAGTGTAACTGCAATTGAGATGCAGCAACTAATAAACGATCTGAATATAGAAAGTCGGAAAATCGGACTTAGGATGAACAAGAAAAAGACTATCATGTTCAACAGAAGAGTTCAATTCGAACAGATACATGTACAAGACGAAATGCTAGAGGTAGTGGACAGCATATATACACCTTGAAC
>NC_051392.1:28714914-28719914 GCF_015228065.2 Penaeus monodon | reverse complement strand
TCTTCAACGACAAAAGTAAAGATGAATTTCTACAGGAGAAAGAGAAAGACAAAGCGTCCTCTTGATGGAAGTTGATGACGACAACGAAAAAAAAAGAAGAAAATGAGAGAAAAATATCGTAACTGTATTATCCAAGCTATGAAAAATGCTGGAAGATAATAAAGCCGTAAAATGAATAAGCTGTAATACTCATCGGATTAGAGCGGCTATTTATGCGTCTCCATGAGGTGGTACAACCTAGAGGGAGTCAGGAGATATTCATGGCTCGGAGCTCTCTCGCTTCTACTCAGGGAAATTAGGGGAAACTTAATTATTCCTCCCATTTTTTGCCCTTCCTGGCGAGGTATCTCAACGCTGGAGGAAATTCTTACGAGCGATAATTTGGAAAACTCGCTTCTTGGCGTACGATTTGTTTACGTTTACGTAATCAGAATATATTGACGCAGTTTCAGTTACGACCTCCCTCTCGGCTCGAGCGCGCGGGTGCTTGGGAGCTGTCTGGAAATTGCAAACTTCCGCCGAACACTTGAGATATAAATCTTCATGCAGTTCTGGCTTTTATATTGCATAATTATGGACAAATAAGGAGCTATTATCCTTCATAAAGATATGCTTTTACAAGTCTTTGTTACGTCTCTATGAATTGTTGTGTTCCTCGACCAACTCCGTTGCTGGCTCTCGCCGGTGGGCGGAAAAAGACTCCGCACAGGGCGGCTACTACTTAATGGCGTGTTAAGTCCATTGGCAATGAATGAGGGCGGATAAAGGCCTCTCGAGGTGGAGGAAATTTTACAGTGATAACAAAACCTTCCTTTAACATCCCTTCGCCTTCACTACTAGAGAATCGACCTTACGCCGGGGAGGGGAGGCCGGCCACACACCAGCCCGGCCATAATTTCCCTCCGCGAAACACGGCTGCCTCGTCTACATCATCTTCTGTGGCGATTCCGACGTCGTAACTCGGCCTAAGCGCCGTGAAGAGCAGCCCGCGGCCATAAACCGGCTTGCTCAGCAGGTGCGCAGCGCGGCCTCCTCTGCGAGGTTCCTCCTCGAAAAGGGCTCAGCGTGTTTGTGATTGCCCTGCCGTGAGTGCTTCTCCGCCTGTGTCATGTGCTGTGCCATTTATCAGCAACCGCTGTTCCCTCCTAATATGTCTTAACCGATCTCTCTGCTGTGACACAAAACATAATCCTTCTCTTCTTTCCCCTTGTTTTCAAACGGTCCTCAGTCTCTTGACCTGTCCTTTCCCCTCATATATCAAGGAGAGTGTTGCCCATCCGCACTCGCCTATTCCGTGCCTTAGTTATCACGCTCCGTGTCAGGACGAGGCCACAAGCACGGCCAACTTGTCATGGACTGGCTATAACTCGTGCCAAACAAGCACAAGAATTAAGGCACGGGTGTAAATCAACGCGAGATGTCAGTCCCTCCCGTGGCGGCGTTTAAGGAGGGGGGCAGAGGGGAACTGGTTATCCTCGTGATGTACGCTACGTCCTGCATTAGCCCTTGCTCCGGCAGAACATGTGTTCGGACATGCATGTGTGATGGCGGATGCACGCACTCACGTACGCACGCAAATGCGCATATACTAACGCAAACATACGCACATACATGTTCACACACCCGCGCGCGCACACACACACACACACACACACACACACACACACACACACACACACACACACACACACACACACACACACACACACACACACACTTGCACGCAAAGTACGGTCACAATATCGTGTTTCTTCGTGGATAATGATCCCCACACTTTGCCTGCATGCGTCGAAATGTTTCAGAATCTCATGGTATATTGGCGGCAAGGAGAAATAGAGTAGCGGTCTATGGTGTGGCGTAGAAGGCAGCAGATTTGCATCAGACTTGTGATCGTTATGGTGTTAGCCTGTAGGGGGTCATTAATACTAAAATCATGGAGGAATTAGAAGTTACGATACGTTATCAGTACATTTTCATCATGAAAGAAGTGATTCTCCCTAACTTTCTTGTGGCGGGGGAGGGGGGGGGGGCTGATCGTGACTCAAGTCTTAAATTTAATTTTCCAACGACTATGTGCGAGTCAGCACGCCCTGAGAATCACGACCATGCAACACTTTACTGCATGTGCTGTAAGTGCAATGGAGACTGGGAACTTCTATCCTAGCAATGCAATATATCTACCAATAAGTCCTGCAAGATGACTCCCCATTATTCATCTCGACGCAAAGGAAAAGACAAAGAAAAAAATAGAAAAAATAATAACCATAAAACCAACGAGATAGACCTTTACCTAACCATTTGAGTTTCGTTATCGTGGCGAATGTTTTGGCGGCGGCCGGAATGAGGCCATTCGCAACCAAGTCTCGCCAATTACACAGCCTTCGTAATAACACAGGCTGCCGGTCCTGCCACGCTGTAATTTGACCTGCAGTAACAGTATTTACCCCTTTGTGAATTTCTGTCTCATGGGTCCGGCCACATTATGTCCGGCTTACCTTAATTAATTCATTAAAAATTGCTTCTCTACGATTTTCTTACGAGTGTGATCTGCACGAACTGTCGTTGCGTAAGTTTATAATATAGACTAGTACTTGCACGCATGAGTTAAGACGACAAGTTCGTGTTGGGCACAAAGGACGCGCATGAACCCGGTTTCTTGTTTCTTTCATCTGTCTGTCCGCCTGTGTTTGCATTGTTATAATTAATTTTCCAAATGTTGATGACACACACACACAACGTGTGGAGTGAGTGAGTGAGTGTGTTTGTGTGTGCATTTGTGTGTATTCGTGCGTGTGTTTATGTGTGCATCTGTGTGTGTGTGTGTGTGTGTGTGTGTGTGTGTGTGTGTGTGTGTGTGTGTGTGTGTGTGTGTGTGTGTGTGTGTGTGTGTGTGTGTGTGTGCGCTTGTTTGTGTGTGTCTGCTTGTGTATGTGTGTGTGTGCTTGTGTGTGTGGGTGTGTGCTTGTGTGTATTTGTGTGTGTGTGTATGTGCTTGTGTGTATTTGTGTGTGTTTGTGTGTATCTGCTAGTAACAATATCCTGTATGGTATATCATACCATACAAGAAATAGAGTGAGACAGACATCTTAAGAAACCAAAGGTAAACACCTCAACATCTATGCACATAGAGATAACCTTTTTTCACAACAACAGGTCTACCTTCCCCTTTCCTTCTCACTGTCCTTCCTTCCCCATCTTCCATCTATCTCCTTCCCTCCCCAGCATTCCTAAAGGTTATGGCTTCTGCTCCATAAATTCCCTGCGGCATATTCAGTGTTGTAAAAGTATCCCGAAAAGGGGCAGTTATCCTATAATATAAGACAATAAATCTCCTACCGAGAAACCATATTGGAATATCGGAATGTCCAGACTCAATGTATAGCTTGTGGATTTCACATACGTCTTTCCCGCTCGCTGTCTGTAATTCACACGAGGCAGTGGGAACTCAATGAGCGAGGCTCTTTCTCCCTTCCGCTTCTGTCTTCCTCTCTCTGTCAGTCTCTGTCTCTCTCTCTCCGCATTCTTTTTAACGTTGGACTCCCTTTACTTGGAAGAATTTTTGACGGGAAATGAGTATAAATACTGCGTTCATATCGTGTGCAGAACATACGCTTTAAAAATAATGCACATACTGAAGAAGTGGAATAACTGTCCTGATTAGAATAAATAGACATTCTAATATAATTATCATGATGACTTTAATGATAATACTAACATTGAAAGAAATACAGTTGAGTGTAACATAATGACAGTAATACACGTGAATACAAAAAAACAATATTATCAGAAGCAGAAGCACATAATGACAACGCTAAATATTAAAATTGCGATCATATTGTTCTTGATCATCACAAAGATATTTCAATAATTTCGACGGAATTGTAAAAAAGAAAAAGGAAAAAAATATATGGGTTATGAAATTTGAAGGATTCCGCACCGGGAATATGAATCTAATTTAAGCCTAGTCGTTAATTATCAAAATTAGCATAAAAATAAATATTCTTATTACCTCCAGCTGTCAATCCCAAAACTTAACTAGATAAATATATTGACCCTATCAATCACTTTGGATTTAGAGAAAAAATATAAATATGTTGATACCGCTAACATTTCCATCTTTAATCACACGTTACTTATCATAAATTAGAGATAAATTACGTAGACAGTTTTACCAACATTAATAAATTGCAAAACTTGAACGTCGTTAGTACCAGTCATGCCAGCGGCCCTCTGTTGCCATGCCCCAGGCTAGGCACCGCAGCAATCACCATGCTCAATACCCACATGCGATACAATCATCCCCCACACGATGACCCAAATCACCAGCGTCGACGCCAGTAAACTCCCGCGTCAGTGCAAGTGCACACAATCGTCAGCTGTTCTCGCACAACACCTGAACACCCCCGAACACCTTGCAGCACAATATCATTATGCAGCAGCAATAAAGGTATTCTATAACTATGTATCTACTGATGGCAGGGAGATGAATTAATGTTCGAAAGCCAATGCCGAATATTAAATACAAATCAGTACTTGTCCCAGATAACCCGAGGAAAATTCAATCTTTCCCCTAGTCAAAAATAGAGCACCTGATGCCTGTGCGGTTAGCGCTTCTGCAGGGAGGAGCTTGCAGATACAACGGTCATGATAACAGACCGGCGCTGTCGAGTTCTCCCTCCTGTTTTTATTTGCATATTATTTAGTTTTCTTCTGAAATTCCATGGCGTTTATACATTTATAAAAACCAAAGGCGTGGGAAGAGATGAAAGGATTTTTTTTTCCAGTATGAATTATCCAACTTCAAAGAAAATACCAGGAACTAGATTGCCGCATGTTGAAGAAGCATAATGAACTAACAGCAAGTGAAGTGCCCGCCCCCCACCTGCCCCACACCCCCTCACCTCATACCCAAGCCGGGCGCTGTTGACTCACAAGCAGTCGTAAATAAGAGCTGAATATGTTAACTGCAAACTTTTGAGTTTTTGTATCTGCATCGTTAA
>NC_051392.1:28704914-28709914 GCF_015228065.2 Penaeus monodon | reverse complement strand
TGGTATCAGCTTTTGCGACACACGATTTCAAATACCTTTCGCAACAGAGGTGACTCCACCTCACAAAGGAGACAAAAAGACAGACAGAGAAGGAAGGAGGGAGGAGGGAGGGAAGGAGGGAGGGAGGGAGACAAAAAGAGAGAGATGTGTGTGTGAGAGAGAGAGAGAGAGAGAGAGAGAGAGAGAGAGAGAGAGATAGAGAGATAGGAGAGAGAGAGAGAGAGAGAGAGAGAGAGAGAGAGGCAAGGAGAGAGAAAGAGAAAGAAAAAGAGAGATATGAGGGGGAGAAAGACAGAAAAAAATGAAAGAGAGAGAGAGAGAGAGAGAGAGAGAGAGAGAGAGAGAGAGAGAGAGAGAGAAAAGAAGAGAGGGACAGAAAGAGAAAGAATGGAGGGAACGGGGGGGGGTAAGGAGAGAAAAGAGAGAAAAAGATACACAAATATATATATATATATATATATATATATATATATATATATATATATATATATATATATATATATATATATACGAAAAAAAAGAGAAGAAAGTAAGAGGAAAAACAAGCGTTGTGTCCCCGCTGTCAATCCTAGCTCCAGCGTGAACATAATCCCTGTCACCAGATTTCCACGCCCACCTTCCTGCCAGGGTGCTACGTTTCAGCCGAGCATCGCATCCAGAGGTCCGGCGTCCCTTTATGCTACGCGTTTATCCCCCATCTCCGGCCTTCATCGCGGGATTTCCTCTCACTTTATTTTCTCCTTTGATTTAACGCTCCACGTTCCAGGCCCTCTCGCTTTTTTGTTCCGTAAATTTCTCATCGCCCTCCGTCTTTTTTCTTTCTTTCTCTCCTCTTTTTCTCTCTCTCTCTCCGTATATCAAATTTTGATGGGTTCTTTCTTATTCTGTTTTCTTGCTTGTTTCACTATTGTTTCTGTCCTTTTTCCTATTTTGCCCCCCCCCCTCTCTCTCTCTCTCTCTCTCTCTCTCTCTCTCTCTCTCTCTCTCTCTCTCTCTCTCTCTCTCTCTCTCTTTGCGGGAATGCCTTTTGCCTTCTACTTGTGACCAAAACGTCTGTCTTCCCTTTTTCCAACGTTTTTCCTTCTTCCGGACAGTTTCAACGTCTTCATCAGCATCCCCACCCCTTTTAAAAAACCCATCTCCACCACTCTACCTTCCTACCTCGACCTCGTCTTCTGCACATGCCGCGCCCATAGCCCTTCCCACGCCCACACCCATCTCCTTACTCTCCAACAGCCCTATCCCTTTATTCCAACGCGTCCACATACTTTACTCGCTCACACTTTTACCTGCTTTAGGCCTTCTGCGGTACTCTAACATTTTTCCTGTTTTCTATTTATCTGTTTCTTTTGTTTCTTACTTCCTTCGCGAAACGGGCTTTCCTCTCTCAAACTTCACTACGTTACGCATCGACAACTTCTATATCTCCTTTTTTCTCACTGTCATTCGTCTTAGTCTTACAAGGGCCGCATGGTTTATTTCCTCATGTCCTGATCTTATATTTTATGACCTCCTTCTCTCTAATGTCCCCTCCCCCTTTGCCCTCACCTTTTGGAAGAATCACCTGAACATTCTGCCAACTGGAAAGCCAGTATTTCTTCGTTATCACTCACAATAAAATTTTCGTAGTTTTTTTTTTGTTGTTATTTTCCTTTGTTTTCTCCCTTGTAGTCCCTCCAATACCCAACTCATAATATTTTTCCTTTCACACTATACAACACAGCCATCCAGCTATACCAGTGTAGCCGTTCCGCGAGATAAATATAATGCACGGTAGATATAAAGTAAACGGAGAAAGAAAGACTTTGGCAAAAAAAAAGAAGAAAAAAGTAGTAGTAGTGTTGCAGACGAGTCTTCGGTTAACAAAACACAATTGCCTCGTTTGATACAAAGTCCTGTTCCCTGAACTGTGTACAGAGCCCGGCGTCAGCCCCGCCAGGACCACCCCGGTGCGCTCAACACGGGCTTGCTCTCCTCCCCGCCCTCTCCTACTACTACTGCTACCTTCCCCCTTTTCCTTGGCTATTTCCCTTCCTCTTCTCTCTATTTTAAACTTTCCCTTTCTTGCTGACTTGCTTCCCTCTACCCTCGCATTGTTCTTGCTTTCTTTGGTACAAGTTACTGCACACAGTCTTCCGCACTACAAGGACCCTTAACGTTGCCACCCTTCTGTTCACTGTCTTGACCCTGGAAGTTACGGTCACGCTTGGGTTCCAATATACGATGAATCCTCCGCTTCACTCGCATCTTCCGATCTCGGGCGTCAGGACGCTTGGAATCTGCGTTTATGTGCCTCGGAGTACCAGGCGTTATCTATCGGGATGATCAATGGAGTTCTCGTGCAAGTTTCATCTTTGAATCCTTGACCGAATCGCATCTTCCTGCTGGGCACCCTAACCGCCCTAAACCTTAATATAGCCCATTATGTGTCTCCATATCACTTTTATCCACCATGCGCACAATACACTCATACTAACAATGGTTCCTTTCCCACGCCATAACATAGTTTTCGCGCTGCACTATCGTAACTCTTCCCTGTCAGTCTTCCCTTACATTCTTTCTAAGCCCTCTTCCCTCCCCTCTAAGTCAACACTCCTCCCCCCTTCCCCCTCCGCACCTCAATATGCATCATGTCTGTAGTTCCCCTCCGCCATCATTTTTTTTTTTTAGCTCACACTTTCCACTTCAGTGCCTCCATATTCCCATCAACAATATGGCCTCCTTTCCATCCTGTCTCATCATCCTTTCTTTATATTAACGTTTTTCTACATAATTTTCCGTTTTATATTAGAAGTTTCCTTTGGTTACACACGCGTCCATCTCCTCGGCTCCACTTCTTCCCTTCACTTCTGCTTTTATATATGTAAAAAATCTCAAGCGCCCCCTACCCCCTTCTCCCCGGCGTCCTTCACCTCCAAGCGTCCTTTATAGCGCTCACCCCTTTACAATATTGCTTCCATCATACCTCTGTACTTGCTCCATTCGCTCTCCCCGAGTTCCGCGTTTCACTCCTTACTACCCATTCGGACCTATGTGCAGCAGTCGCTAAACCACTCCTACATGCTGATCATTGACGCAACTCATCAGCATCATCAGCATTCCTCCCCCATCACAGAGCCACGACCCGTTTGTCACTACAGCACATGCACCTATAACATTTCCAGTCCTCGTTCTTTTCCTGGTAGATCCCCCTCTCATTCCTGCCTTTTTCTTTCTCTCCCTGCTGCATCAGTTACAGCCTCCTACATGCATTTCCTCTCACTCTATACTCCTAATAACTTAATAAAGATGCACTATTCATGGTTTTGTTTGCTAATTATATCAATATATAGATTAATCCTCCATATATATATATATATATATATATATATATATATATATATATATATATGTGTGTGTGTGTGTGTGTGTGTGTGTGTGTGTGTGTGTGTGTGTGTGTGTGTGTGTGTGTGTGTGTGTGTGTGTGTGTGTGTATTTTTTTTTTCTTTTTCTTTTTTTTCTCTTTTTTTATGAAAGAAATCGTGCAGATGATATAAATATCAATATCCGGGCTTATTGCTGTTCCTCTTCCCTATTTTCCTCCCCTTTTAGTCGTTATTCCCTTCTCCTATTTCCATACATTCCTTTTATCTAGCACCTTTTCACGTCCTCTGCATTTTCAAAAGTTTATACCCGAGCTACAGTGATCCTCGTTCTCATACAGACTGATTATGTCTCCCCCTTAATTGTCAATCTACACGCATGTACCTTGGGTCATTCTGCACTCCAATTCCAGGCTCTCTCTCTCTCGCACGATTATCTACATCCAAAAGTTGTAGTCCACTATATTCATGGTAGGTTTTGACTACTACCTCAGTCTATGATTTTTTGAAAGGCTTGGTGGCTTATACATGATTTTTCCAGTCAATTTTCGTTAGCGCACCTCGCTTCCCGCAGGGTTAACGGTTCACGAGTACATCGAAGACTTTCCATCTGTCACGTTTGGGCCAAAAGACAAATGCAGATATTCTATATTATAATTAACAACCAATCACACGCCGTGTTACATTTTACTCCGCCACGCAAGATGTTCGCTCCCTCGCTCAGGCCCTGCAGCGTCGTGCCTCGGGCGGTCGACGCGACACGGATGCCCGATGCCACCCGTGGAGTATCGCCTCTACGAAATATGGAGCTCTTGTTGACCTCGCAGACAATTTATGATCAAATACGAAACCAGTCGACGCTCTATTTTCCCAAGCCATATGTGGTGATTGTTTGTTAACCTTTCCCGGGGCACCGAGGGCGCGAAAGCCACAGCAGCTGCTTGACATGCCACTGCCGAAGATTATTTAAATATTAAACAACTTTGCTTACAAGTTTCCGCGGAAATGTCAAAAATGAAAAGTATCTCTGAAGTCGATCTATTGTTTCCATGTAGGCCTACCAATTTTCATTTTTATTGTGGTATGCACAAACGAAAACCGATACATGTTTGGTAAATTTAGAATTGTCACCCAACAGCAATTTTAGGTAGAACAGGATCATTTAATAGTTTTCGTCGTTTTTCTAAGTAACCCACCATCCATTCCCGTTGCAAACGATTCATAGCCAAGGGTATTCTGGTTACCGCAGAAATGGCGCGGTAAAGACGATAAACGAGGTAATAAACCGTAATATCAAGGAGGCTTTGCATCTACCTGCTACTTTTAGCCCAGCCTAACTTACTTAAAATCTTCACCTTAAACATACTAACAGGACGGAGCACGGGTAAAACACAGGGATAATTTATTACCTTGGGAGATCATAGCAGATCGTTGCTCACCGAAGCCTCGATTCTTTATTCCTACGATATTATGTTGAAGCCTCGATTCTTTATTCCTATGATATTAAGTTTAAAGCAATTTCTGTTGCACCTTTGGCACGGGTCAGTCTAGAAGAAACTAATCTGAATTTCGACTGTTTCCCCTTGATTTACCATCCTTTGTAACGTGCTTATGCATTGCCTTTCTAATTGGCTCCGT
>NC_051392.1:28684914-28689914 GCF_015228065.2 Penaeus monodon | reverse complement strand
GAGTTGTCATGTTTTTTGTAATAAAACGAGATGAATGACGCGCCTGGGGAGGAAGGCAGGGAGAGGAGGAAAAGGGAGAAAGGAGCGCCAGCCCCCCCTCCCCCCACCTCCTCTCAACACAAACAGCAGCCGGCAGAGATAAGAGCCCCGCCCGACCACTGATACTGCCTGACTGGTGGAAAATTTGTAGCGTTGTAAGTGTCATCTTATCAGCAGACGCCCTGAAACGTGTCTCTCCCGACGGAATGTGAAGAAATGACTGCCGTCTCATGGATCGCTGCCGTCGCATGAGTCTCGCGGCGATGGCAGGTATGAGCTTCCGCGACGACGGTTAGCGACGCCCGCCCCGCCGTCAGCCCCTTCAGCGAGGGGGCTTAAAGCACCTCATGGATATTTCACGGCGCCGAGCACAAGGACTGGCATGGCACCACAAAGCATCTGGCGTCAAGCATCTATGACGGGGGGAAGTCAGGGTTCAAGACGACAATATTAAAAGAATGAGGGGAGAAACATCGAAATGCAACAAAAGTAATTGTGAAAAGTAATAACCTTCTCAATCCGAGAATCGCAACAGCAGCGAAACAGGCCCAAAACAAAGGAAATAATAACCAGAAGCAGACCTCCTCTCCACCAGCAACCCACGGCTTAGCGGAATGAAGTGCTCTCAACAACAAATAAGGTCTACAAGGCTTAA
The DNA here is from genome assembly GCF_015228065.2 of Penaeus monodon. NCBI lineage: Eukaryota > Metazoa > Arthropoda > Malacostraca > Decapoda > Penaeidae > Penaeus > Penaeus monodon. Next base: position 28,689,220 of record NC_051392.1, on the reverse strand, counting down.
CATATATCCGCCAATATCAACCAACAGACGTAGAGGGGAAAAAGAGACAAATATATCGAGCATGCGAGGGGAAGAAGGAAAATATCCAACTACGAATAGAGGGGAAGGATCTCTCCTCTGGAACTTGGGGAACTAAATCAATAGGTCCAGAGAGCTAAGATATTAGATTCTGAACAAGCCTGGCATCAAGGAGCGTCCAGGTGGCTTCGGGATTAGTCTCGCGCTTGCAAGGCTCGATTTGTTTTCGGCCTTCGTCTGGGCGGAAGGAAAAGTTCGCTGGCACTGATCGCTGCCAGAACATCACTGCGAAATATGGAACGTCCCCTTCTTTTGCTCGCTCTCTCTCTCTCGCTCGCTCTCTCTCTCTCTCTCTCTCTCTCTCTCTCTCTCTCTCTCTCTCTCTCTCTCTCTCTTTCTCTCTCCCTCGTCTCTCTCTCTCTCTCTTCTCTCTCTCTCTCTCTCTCCTCTCTCTCTCTCCCCTCTCTACTTCTCTCTCCTCTCTCTCTCTCTCTCTCTCTCCCTCTCGTCTCTCTTCTCTCTCTCTTCTCTCTCTCTCTTCTCTCTCTCTTCCCCCCCCCTCTCTCTCTCTCTCTCTCCCTCCCCCTCCTCTCTCTCCTATTCTCTCTCTCTCTCTCTCCTCTCCTTCTCTCTCCCCTCTCTCTCTCTCTCTCCTTCTCTCTCTCCCTCTCCTTCTCTCTCTCCCTCTCCTTCTCTCTCTCCCTCTCCTTCTCTCTCTCCTCTCCTTCTCTCTCTCCTCTCCTTCTCTCTCTCCCTCTCCTTCTCTCTCTCCCTCTCCTTCTCTCTCTCCCTCTCCTTCTCTCTCTCCTCTCCTTCTCCTCTCCTTCTCTCTCTCTATCTCTCTCTCTCTCTCTCTCTCTCTCTTTATCTCTCTCTCTCTCTCTCTTTATCGCTCTATCTCACTCCCTTTATCTTTCTCTCTCTTCCCTTTCTCTCCTCTCTCTCTCGTCCCTCTCTGCCTCCCTTCTTCCCTCCCTCTCCCCCACTCTCTCTCGAGCATACATGTGTGTATGTAGGTGTACGTCAAAGCGACGGAAGGTAATTACTAGGGACTACAGGTCTAAAGCGTGTTGGTTCACTCGTCATGTCCGGCAGCCCATTATTCATGATTTGTGCGACAGGGAATTTGTACGCTCTCATGACCGAGCCGCGTCTATGCACTCTCGACATAAATTGAGCTGTTGTGTTTGGGGCCGGTTGACAATCTGTTCATGAGGAGAATGCTTATTGCGCCAACGTCTCACTGTTAGCAATTAAACGTCGTGTTGCATGCAATATTGTGCAATTATAGAAAAAAATTAGAATGAGGGTTGGGAAAGAAGGTAAGAGGGAAGGAAGGGAAGAAGAATACAAGGAAGCAAGGACGAGGAAGACGGAGACTTTTAAAAATACAATTTCTTGGATTTTTTTTTTAGAGCATATTACATAATATCTAAAAATGCGATAGAAGAAAAAAATAATAAGTTACAAAATAAATAATCACACAGTCTCGAAAGTTTCTCGCCCGGGAGAGTTTAGGAAACAAACTGCTAACGAGGAACTAGAAAAAAACTTTGTAAATTTCTACACATCTACAGCACCGATACCTCCACCCCCCCCTCTATCCTCGCCCTCCTCCTCCACCCTCCCCAGTTCTCTTTCACCCTCATGGGCAAGCATTCCCCGGAAAATAAGATAATAAGAAAGGGTTTCGTACTGAAGGCAAGGAAAGGAACCAACAAACAAGCAGGACTCGGTAGCTGTGCCTTCGAGGAGACACCGCCATGGAAGCTAACAGCCGTTATTAACTTGTAAACCAACCCGAGAATAGCATTAGAATTCTAGTACTGTAACGGAGGCTTTGTAACTCCAAATAATATATCGTTAAGTATGAGAAGAAGAACAAGTAATACTTCAAAAAGGAACTAAAATATCCCAACCCCGTGTTTTAAGTTCAATTCCCTATGAAAAACACCAAGTCCCAGTTAACCAAAATAAATTTCTTCCATTCAGCCAAGCGTGTAATTTTCGCATATCATCACGACAAACTACTGCCGCCCCGAGATGCTGTGAGGTCATCTTTCATCCCAGCAGGCAAATCCCGCCCATAATCACACCTGGCATAAGCTCCTCCGCGGCGAAGGGTCTCTCACGCAGGGGGAATTAGTATAAAGATATGGTAAATAAACCCTCCTCGTCAAAACAGAGGATCCGAATCTTTATGAGGAGGCGTGCCGTAGCTGGCAGGGTCGTTAATCTCAACATGTGCCATATATCAGTCTAGCACTATGGCGACACGCTTTTTCAGGGTGATAATTAAGCTCCCAGCATCAACAAGTAAACTATAAAGCTGTGGTTATGGTTCCCCGATACCTGCAGTGCGAGATGAAAGGTGGATTTGAGGGGCAGCTGATACGGACTTTGCAAGCAGACTACAGAAAATCAAGAATAAATTTATCATCAATGTTAACAAACGACAACAGTAACAAAAACTATGAGATGTTGATAATGATTGATGACGGTGGTGTTGATTATGAGGGTAATAATACTGAGAATGGTGTAGACGAAAATATATATGTATATAACTGATCATGAAATTAACTACAGAGTATATTATTAAACGATAATATTATCGTTTCAGAAAGATATGTCATTCGTATACAAAACCAGTATATACAGTACAATTCTACAATCTAAAGTTATGAATCAATATTACCATTTGCACCGCTATGGTAGAACATACATTTTAAGCAGTACTACATACTATCAACAACACTGGACTAACAGTATGAAACTTGGTCTTGTTTACGATCCATTGTTGAAATGCAGATGCTACGTTCTCCCAGTCTATCGAATCTTCGACACGCACCTGTAAAACGAAAAGGAAGCGTTAATAACAACATTTACACGTACACCGTCATATATGTAGATTATATCTCTGGATGATAACAAATTATAGCATCCTACATACATATGACGCCCTAGATCAAAGCCACCTGTTCCAGAAACACATAATTACAGACGTGTGGGAAAGCTATCACATGAATGAACCATTTATATAACCTTGCACGCCAACAACGCGCCAATGCGCGATATCCAAGTTACAGAATAGCATAACTACGGGAGGCATCCGTGATAGGGATAACTTATATACGACGGGCATTCGGGACACGCACGTACATATTACACTCCTCCGCAAGTGTACCGGCGCCTAAATCCCTGTGAGTTACCGTTACATAGAGTAATCCCAGTAAATCCTTCCATTATATGCAAAATCTCTTAGTCCCTATTTTTAGATTCCTTAGACTTATGCTGTAATTACTTATGGATTACTCAGCCCCCGGAGACAGTCTTGCTTCCATCATTCCGAGCACAACAAAGTGGCTCGTCAAATAATGTCGCCGGGGGGAAAGCCTCTAGCCCTTCTCCATCTTAATATAACGGAGGAATTTCAGTTGAAGACACGTTTCGGAATGTAAAGCAAAAAACAAAAGCAAAGACACCCAAGACTTGGAGATGCCCACAAAAACGGCTTGGCACTTTATTGAGTTCTTAACTAATCCTAATTGGCTTGCTTCCAAGGTTTCGCCGAATTCAAGCCGAGTTATCAGATTAGACTCCTAATAAAATCCCGCATCATTACGAACTTTTCAGGAAACGAATTGTGTTACAAGGAGACGCGAGTTCGCCAACATTCTCGAGTACCTTGTCTCACGGTGTCCACATGGCGCCCATCTTCAATATCTTCATTTTATCTCTAAAATATCGTGTATGGCGAATGAACACCGGGGCTATTATCTAATGTTATGTCTATATTATCTCCTTCCTATCGCTAAAAACAGGATGCCCACACTTACACATGGGTCCCCTTATCTCTTTAACGACACATATTCAAGAGCGGGCCTTCCAAAACATACATACGGAAACACGCGTGGAACTGCTCCTCACCTGGCCTCAAGTGTCTCTTCAGTTCTTATCAAGAATGGACTTAAACGCATGAATATTATTAATGCGTCCTGGGACTCTTCTAGTGAGAAATTCTACTGGAGGACAACACTGCGCGGAAGAGGAAAATACTTCATTATACCCAGCTCACATTTTGCTCCAGACAGAATATTCAATTCCCTGTTCAATTTATGATCACAATCCGCTCCAAAAATCAATAGGAACTCATAAACACAAAGGAACCCGCGCTTCACTTCCTTAGGAAAGAAAAGCACGAACATTTGAGAAGAGAACTTTAATATTTCAGCAGACAATCAACTCCGCCTTCTATTGTTTGCGTCTCAACCTTTTCCATGAAGATTAT
>NC_051392.1:28667414-28672414 GCF_015228065.2 Penaeus monodon | reverse complement strand
CCAGCGTGAGTCCCCCGGGGCATAGGAAACACCGGCGACACATCTTGGTCGCGTTACAATTTCGAGACCCTTAATAAAAAGGGTCGTGGGAGTCCTTCGTACACAGAGCGGTGAAAAACAAATTAGGGTCTTTCCTACAAAGTGTTGTTCGTGTGTGAAATAAGCAGCTTGGCGAAGACGTATGGGCTAATCTTCCATTTCTTGTCCGCCATCTTGTTCTTAGCCGGTAGCAATGTTGCACACTATTGACGGGCTTTGCAACGTTCCGCTGACATGAAAAGGTGAGTGTCAGAGAAAAAAAGACATATTCAAATATTTAGCAGTGAGGTCTTGAAAGCCTTACAGCCCAGAATTACGGTAAGCGCACGAGCGGGCTTGTGCCTTTAATGTATTATTCGTTTGATGGATAAGCGCCATTAGGGCGCCAGCAGAGAGAGAAAAAAGAAAATAAAACAGAATATACACTGTATATATCAATTCGAAACTTAGTGATACATATGACTGCCTCCTCTCCCTCCCTCCCTCCCTCCCTCATATCTTCGCTACTGCACATTCCTCTCCGTCGCCTCACCGCGAGTGCCACATTCCCTTCATCACTATACCCGCACCGTGCCACAATCGCTCCAAGACTTGTCCTCGCCTCCCACGGCTCCCGTCGTCAGATCCGTCCCTGACGCTTTCCCTGCCGCCACATCCTCAATCAACAAAAACTTCCTCTCGCCCTTAATCGCAGCCGACTCAAAATTGGAAACCTGATCCCCAGCGAACAGTGCATGTTGACTGCTGAAAAAAGTTCTCTCCCACGCATATACGCACCCTCATTTTTAAGGTTCCAATTAAAGGAACAGCCTCTTTCTCAAACACATCTGCCATTTGCATACAGATAGATCATAAACAGCGAACAACAAAGGGTAATAAATTTAAGGTAAAGAGCAATTAGGTTAACTAGTGTAGGCGTCATGGTGTCGTTACAGTAATGCCAAAGCAGAAAGTGCTGGGTATTCTAACCCATAAATATAACTCTCTCTTCAGGCAACAAAGGGTATCTATGTTTACACGCCATCTTATGCATGTTATCTACCGATCACTGTAGTTAGATCAAACTGTTCCCATGCACAAAAAGGTAATCTCCATACCTGCATATACAGAAATCACAGTAGCGTCCTTCAACATATCTTATATACCCTCGTTACAGCCTTTCAAAGTGTAAAACGACTTTTTTTCCTACCTAAAGTGAGAAATAAAATTATTTCCTATTTGATGCACGTGTAAATAATGATCTCGCGCCCAGATAACGGGGTTTATACAATCTTCCCGCCGTATTCTGCCTCGCCAGGCTGCTTCAAGCCAGACAAACAACCACAGAAGTTGCGAGAAGCCCGCCGTCGCTCGCATCCCCGGCCCCCAGTGTCGCCTCCCCCTCCTTCCCCGCCGAGCGCGTACACACACACATCATAACATTAGAGTTGTCAGAATAAATTGTTCTTAACCCAGAGTTACTACCAGCTACAATCTGAAGGGTAAACACGGCTGCATCAACCCTCGTGAGGCTGTCGCCCCTGGCCCCCTCCCCCGCGCACGCCCGCCTCCCCATACGCCCTAAGAGCTGGACGCCCCTCCCTCGCTAGTTGTAAATCTTGGTGCATAATTGGTGAGCTGACAGAGAGGTGTTAAAACAAATGAGATGCATGGCCGTCCCCATCAGCAGAAGCAGCGCGGCGGCGGCGGAACCTTTGCGGCCTCCTTGGCTCCTGCTGTTTCACCCTTCTTGGTTCACCTTCTTTGGGCTTTCCTTGTCCCTTCTTTCTCCTCGTGTTGCTTCTACGGATATTCATCTTTTTGTTTGAATATTTTCCGTTGTTAACTAAAAAATAAAGAAATGTCCTTTTACTGAAATCAATGTTATATATTTGAATATATGTATGTATATAATTTCACATACATACACGCACAAACACACACACACACACACACTCACACACACACACACACACACACAAAGCGCGAATATATATTTCAGTCTAGTTCCTCTCTCTTTCTCTCTTTCTCGCATCACAACCTTTCAAGATATTGACACTTGACACTTTCTCCTAAATTACCCAGTCTAATCGGCAAACAATTTTGTGGCAGGTCATTCACTCCTTTTACGACTCAATCGTGACCCTTCACAACCTGTTGTTGATACACTGTGAAGGAATTACATGTCGCGCCCGCAAGATGCTCATCGGCATTTCATCTGATATTTTCATTCACTTTTTATGATACGCTTTATACCCATTTCTAAAACCTTTATTTGATCTATCTATTGTGGTTTCTTGCTGTAGTAAGTCAATCACATCACATACCTCCCATGATATCACGATCAGGAGTCGAAGACCCGTTACGGCGTCACAGGTGCGGGCACATGGGGGGGGGGGGTGTCACTTGACGTCTTTACAATGGGGACGAAGGTGACTTGAATTTAATATCAAAGGCGACTCGCAGACTGCGGTACGTAAACGGAGGGAGAGGCTTTGTTGTTGTTACTGTAGATATGGTTACAAAGGAATGAAAAAAGAAGCATCAAAAAACTGAGATGTGAGACACTAATAACAGGTGTGGAGTGCCCGTTATCGTGTCAACTTTTTTGTTTGAGCGATAAAAAGAAAAAACAAAAAAACGCGCCATTCTTGACCCCGACGCCATTTCGCAAGAGGAGTTCCAGCATCTTCTAAGTCCTTTGCAAGATCAACAAGACAACAAGAAACATTCAAGGTCCCAGCTGGGGCGCATCACGGGGCGAGCTCATCCCGGAGCCACTTGTCATGGGTCCAGATGGTGAACAATTGGCCTGATTCCGGGCGGTCAGAGATAACTGGTATCCCTTTTTATTGGCCTCGCAGCGTGAGCACGGCGTTGCGGTGGGGGTTAATATGCTGCTGGCTTGGGTCAGCATGATTTTGGCATGAGGGCCCCGACTTTGATTAATGTGGGGCTAACGAGGTACAGGGCAAGATTTGGCCTGCTGTGAGTCATGAAACAGTTCTGTGAATTTACTGATATGTAAAGATCCCCTACCATATTGGTGCAGTAACAAAAAATGAGAACCTACTGGTCGTAAGTAAAATACCAGTAGTGGTAATATATCGCCTTTGAAATTCATTTTGCCCTCGATGGCGGTTTAGGATGTAATATGATACAGGCATGGCGACCCACATAGTACTATCGAGATGTAATCATGATACTTGTGGCCGAACGGCTTACGGCAAGCAGGAGCTGATTGCGTCGCGATCAAGTGCATGAGGTGGAGAGGGATAATACATTACACGGAGTGGACACAGCACGAAGCTGTACATGTATACGGAGACTGACTGCATTATACAATAGGTCGCAGGGGAGGGCAACGGGCAGCGGAGAGTAATGTCACCTCAGGGAGCGAGAATGAAATAAAGTTATCCTAATGGACTGGACCAGAACCATTCCTTTGTCCGAAGAATACATTTGATGGAACATTTTTTTCAGGCGCGAGAGAATTCAGACAAAGGGAACAATTACAGAACGCAGCGGAGTTTTCTACAGCATTTCATCTTCCTGGGGATATGCTTTGAGGCGGGCACCATTTCTTCCATGAAGCGGGAGACAATGGCTAATCCTCCGCCAGGAAGGAGTCAGAATTATGCGAAAGTAACACGACAACGGCCAATTAACAGGCTGCACTTGAGGGACGACTCGGTCCTCCCGCTCCAGCAGGAAGCACCGCCGAGCATGCACGCGGCAAAGGTTCTAAATAAGGAATGAGTAAAAATCAAGGGAGACGCTGGAACACTAATCCCTTTGAGGTTCCTTTCCCTCGGCGGCGACCGTTATCATCATACGATGCTTGGCTTTTTCCAAAATGCTTCGTGGAAGCACACCTCGGGGCTGAACGATAAACAATAATAAAAAATCTTTACTTGCACAAAGTCGAGAAACACGTGCTAAAAACCTGGAGCCTTCGCAAAGTTCCTGCCGCTGGAGGCGACACCCCTAAAGCAACCAAGGCTGGCATACCACGAAGGCATTAGCAATATACCACACGAGTATATTGGTTATACATCACCACACAACGACCAGGCCCGCAGCTTTGACTGGCACAATCCACAAGGCAAAGAGAGAATTGGTGATGAGCTTAACAGCAATAATTCGCATGCACGCGCGGGCGGATCGAAACACTTCCACCAAAACCGGGCTTTTCAGGGGAGGCGAGAGGGGGAGGGGCACAGGGGGCGAGGGGGGGCGGGACGGGAGGGGGTGATAGTGAAGTTGCTTTGAATACTTGAGCACATGGAGGAGAGCTGTCTCTGTCATGCAGGGCTGCCTGACGGGGTCACGCAATCCGGGGTTGCTTCGTTCGAGGGCTGGACCCCCGGGTCAGTCGGATGAAGGGTCCGTGCGCCGGGCTTGCGGTCAGATCCTACACGTTGTTGGTTCTAACAAACGGCAGGAACCCGTGTTTATGTCGGGGCTGCAAACATTCCTACATTGCTTTATGAGTCACACTTGCGACGGTACCCTCTAATTAAAGTTTGACTTCGCCGTAAATTCATTCTGAAATACAATGATATCAACTCATAAACCTCAACGATTCATATGATATCAGAGGCAATACCAAACAAGCGCCGACGCTGGAGTGCTTTTAGGTCGCATAACAATTGATTCCCGCCGTGCATGTAGCCAGTGGCGGGCCGGCCTCTACTTAGCTGGGCAGGTGCGTGCTGCCCTCCTGCCTGCCGCCACTGTGTCTGGGACGCACACACGCTCGTTCGCTCGCGCACTCAGGCATTCACACACAAATATGTATATACATACTAGTAATAAACCTGGAATGCCATATCTAAATAGCAACTGTAAAAGATAAAAGGCAGACACCAATATGTAGGCCTACAGATACACGTAAATTGCTATACTTCTAATACTGGTTTATTTTTTAGCATTTCTCTTGATCAAACTATCTTTTAAATAAAATTTCCTTCACATAAAGG